>NC_073302.1:170934006-171234006 GCF_027595985.1 Sorex araneus
TAAAAAGAGGTCCACAAGGCCCTCTGCCTTTGCTAAGTGCCAGAGAGAGCCTTAGTCCTCCAATCAAGACATTTCTTCTGCATGCCTTATCTCAGCGCCTCCGACCACACGAATATTCACACAACAACCTTTCCATTTCTTGGTTCCCTCTTCGATTTCTTTCAACAGGGACTCACATACTGATACATATATCATACTGATACATATATCAGTATGTACATATACATATATCATACTGATACATATATCAGTATGTGTATCAGTATGTCATTGATATATGATATATGTCATGACATACTGATATATGACATTCACATCCTTGTTAAGTCAATTCCTAGATATTTGATGTTTTCAGACATTTGGAAATCTACCATTTTTGAGAGAAAGAACCAAGCTGGTTGAGATTCCTGATCTTTCATGAGCAACAAGTGAGCTATAAAAGGATTACAATTCCCAAGGACAGCAGTTGTAAGGGTAATGCAGATAAAGAAGAATGTACTCTGTTGCCATACAGAACAATGAAGAAGAAAATTCTCTCCAGATAGAATTCTGATTAAGAAATTTCTCTGTCTCTTCTGTAAGAGGCATTCATCAAGCATGCCCATGGGGTTTCTCTGCTAAGTAAACTTGCTATGGAAAAGTGAATGCTTTCATGATTTTTTTCCCCATTATATATTACATGTTTGTGAAAGTAGTAAGTAGATATTACAGATTTTATTTATTTATTTTATAAATAACATAGGCATTATTTATAGATTGTGAGGAACTGGCCCAGGACAGACCACAGGAATCTATTTAGCTTTCTTAAGACTCTTTTACAGGAGCCCACATTGTAGAATAACTTGTCTATCTGTCCCTGAGCAAGGAATTTGGATACAGGCACCCTGGGTCGCAAGAAGGGTGGTGGTCAGACCAGATAACAAGACCCATATCACAAAAGCCATATCACAGGACCCAGGACTGCCCCCAGAACCGGGACATTCCTGAATATTGGCGCGAGTACTGATCTCTAAAACCATAGGCTAAGGAGTGATGTCCTTTGAAATGGATTGGTTAAGAGAGTTTGTAATATTACAAATCTATTGGCTATGAAATGCACGGGCTCTGCTGTAACGGCCGGGGAAGGCCTATATAAGATCTCCTTTGAAGAAGCTCAGGGTCTTTTGCCCAACCTGCTGGACCTGCATGTCCACGTAGGCGGCTGGACCCTGGCTAGCCAGTCTTACAATAAACCCTGCTTCTGTTTGCAGTCTCTGGAGTCTCTTTGTCGTTATAGGGAGACCTCGATCCACGCCCTAACATAGATAATAAGTATACAAGAGACCACATAGGAACTAATGAAGAATTTCTTTTTTATAAATGAAAAATGAAATTTATTTATATGTATTCACAGTCTAAAACTAAAAGGAACTGCAACATTATTCATGACTCTCCTAATTGATAAAAATTAAGAATACAACAAATATATGAAAATGCTTCATAGAAGAGTAAAAATTAAATATACTTATTAAGAAATTGACACTAGTGATGGAATTTGTATTGACATATTATATGCCTAAAACTCAACTATCAATAACTTTGTAAATCACAATTCTTTAATTAAAAAATAAAAAAGAACATAATAAAACATTTTATTTTTAAAATTTATTTTTAAAATTTTATTTAATTTAATTTTTTTATCAATGAATCACCGTGAGGGTACAGTTACAGATTTACATATTTTTGTGCTTGTCTTTCAGTCATACAATGCTTGATTACCCTTCCCTCCACCAGTGCCCATTCTCCTCCACCAATGACCCCAGTATGCCTCCCACCCTCCCATCCCATCCCCCCTTGCCCCCCCTCGCCCCCCGCCTCTGTGGCAGGGCATTCCCTTTTGTTCTCTTTCTCTTTTTGGGTGTTCTGGTTTGCAATAGAGGTATTGGGTGGCCATCGTGTTCAATCTATAGTCAACTTTCAGCATGCATCTCCCATCCCGAGCAAGCCCTCCAACCATGCTTTTTCCCCCAGCATGTGAGGCTGGCTTCTAAGCCATGGAACAAACCTCATGGTACTTATTTCTACTATTCTTGGGTGTTAGTCTCCCATTTTGTTGTTTTATATTCCGCAGATGAGTGCAATCTTTTTATGTCTGTCTCTCTCTTTCTGACTCATTTCACTTAGCATGATACTTTCCATGATGATCCACTTATATGCAAAGATCATGACTTCATCTTTTCTAACAGCTGCATAGTATTTCATTGTGTAGATGTACCAGAGATTTTTTAACCAGTCATCTGTTCTTAGGCACTTGGGTTTTTCCCAAATTCTGGCTATTGTAAACAGTGCTGCGATGAACAATCAAGTGCTGTTGTCATTTCGACTATACTTTTTTGCCTCTCTGGCATATATTCCCAGAAGTGGTATTGCTGGGTCAAATGGGAGTTCAATTTATAATTTTTTGAGAAGCGATCACATTGTTTTCAAAAAGGGCTGAACCAGTCAGCATTCACACCAGCAGTGTAGGAGGGTCCCTTTCTCCCCACATCTACACTAACACCGGTTGCTTTTGTTCTTTTGGATGTGTGCCAGTCTCTGTGGTGTGAGGTGGTATCCATAGTTGTTTTGATCTGCATTTCTCTGATGATTAGTGATGAAGAGCATTTTTCATGTGCCTTTTGGCCATTCATATTTCTTCTTCGAGAAAGTTTCTATCATCTTTGAAGATTCCTTTAGCTTCAATATTGTGGAAGGTTTTACCGACCTTATCTTCAATGTACCTTATGGATTGTGGTCTGATGTTGATCTTTAATCCATTTTGATCTGACTTTTGTGCATGGTGTTAGGTTGGGGTCTAAGCCCATTCTTTAGCATGTGGTTGTCCAGTTATGCCAGCACCATTTGTTAAAGAGTCTTTCCTTGCTCCACTTCACATCTCTTGCTCCCTTATCAAAGATTAGATGACCATACATTTGGGGTTGTGTGTAGGGATATTCCACCCTGTTCCAATGGTCTGCAGCTCTGCCTTTGTTCCAGTACCATGCTGTTTTAATTGTTACCGCTTTGTAGTAGAGTTTAAGGTTGGGGAGGGTGATGCCTCCCTTTGTCTTTTTCCCAAGAATTGCTTTAGCTACTCATGGGCATTTGTTGTTCCATATGAATTTCATGATTGCTTGATCTACTTCTTTGAAGAATTTTATGGGTGTCCTTATAGGGATTGCATTGAATCTGTATAATGCTTTGGGGAGTATTTCCATTTTGACAATGTTGATACTCCCTATTCGTGAGCAGGGGATATGTTTCCATTTCCTCATGCCCTCTTTTATTTCGTGGAGTAGTGTTTTATAGTTTTCTTTGTAGAGGTCCTTTACTTCCTCAGTTAAGCTGATTCTGAGGTACTTGATTGTCTGGGGCATGATTGTGAGCAGGATTTCTTTTTTCATGCCGCTTTCCTCTTTCTCATTATTTGTGTATAGGAAGACCATGGACTTTTGGGTATTGATTTTATAGCCCGTGACTTTACTGTACAAGTCTATGTTTCTAAGAGTTTCTTGGTAGAGGCTTTAGGATTCTCTAAATATAGTATCATATCATCTGCAAATAGTGAGAGTTTGATTTCTTCCTTTCCTATCTGGACACTTAATATCTTTTTCTTGCCTAACCGCTATTGCATGTACTTCCAGTACTATATTGAACAGAAAGTGTTGAGAGTGGGCATCCTTTTCTTGTCCCTGATCTTAGTGGTAAAGCCCTTAGATTTTCCCATTGAGGATGATGCTTGCCATGGGTTTGTGGTAGATGGCTTTGACTATCTTGAGAAAAGTTCCTTCAAAACCCATTTTGGTGAGAGTTTTCATCATAAACAGGTGTTGGATCTTGTTAAATGCTTTCTCTGCATCTATTGATATGACCATATGGTTTTTATCTTTACTTTTGTTGATATGATGAATTATATTGATTGATTTCCAAATGCTAAACCATCCTTGCATCCCCGGGATGAATTCCATTGGTATTCATGTATGATCTTTTTGATGAGTTGTTGGATCCTATTTGCTAATATTTTGTTGAGGATCTTCCCATCAGTGTTCATCAGGGACATTGGTCTATAGTTTTCTTTGTTAGTGGGGTCTTTGTTTGCTTTTGGTATTAGGGAGATATGTGCCTCACAGAAACTGTTTGGGAAAGTTCCTGTGTCTTCAATTTCCTGGGAAAGCTTGAGAAGAATTGGCAACACATCCTCTTTAAGTGTTTGGAAGAATTTGCTAGTGAATCCATCTGGACCTGGGCTTTTGTTTTTTGGGAAGACTTTTGATTACAGTTTCAATTTCCTTGATATTAATGGGTCTATTCAGGTATTCCAAGTCTTCTTGGTTCAGTCTTGGGAGATTGTAGAAATCCAGGAATTTATCCATTTCTTCTAGGTTCTGTTGTTTCGTGGCATACAGACTTTCAAAGTAGTCTCTGATGATCTTTTGAATTTCATTGGTTTCTATTGTGATGACCCCTTTTCATTTCTGATTCAGTTTATTAGGATTCTCTCTCTCTTTCTTTGTGAGTCTTGCTAGTGGTTTATCAATCTTGTTTATTTTCTCAAAGAACCAGCTCTTGGTTTCATTGACCTTTCGGATTGTTTTCTGGGTTTCCATGTCGTTAATTTCTGCTCTAAGTTTTATTATTTCTTTCCTTCGGTCTGGTTTGGGTTCCTTTTACTGATCCTTTTCTAAGATCTTGAGCTGTGAAGTCAAGCTATCTATGTAGGCCCTTTCTTTCATCCTGAGGAATGCTTGCAGAGCTATAAAATTTTGCCTTAACGCAGCTTTAGCTGCATCCCATAGGTTCTGGTAGCTTGTGTTTCATTCTCATTTGTTTCGAGGCATGTTTTGATTTCTTCCTTGATTTCCTTCCTGACCCACTCATTGTTCAACAATGAGTTGTTTAATTTCCATGTGTTTGATTTGGTGCTCTGCATCTGTGTGTTATTAGCTTCTATCTTCAGCGTATCATGGTCTGAAAAGATAGTTGATACAATTCCTATCTTCCTCATTCTATTGAGGTATGTTTTGTGATCCAGCAAGTGGTCTATTTTGGAAACTGTTCCGTGTGCACTGGAAAAGAATGTGTATTCTTTCATTTTGGGGTGTAAAGCCCTTTATAGGTCTATTAGCCCTCTCTCTTCCATTTCTTCCTTCAGAGCCATTGTTTCCTTGCTGAGTTTTTTTCTTATAGATCTATCCAGAGGTGATAAAGCGGTATTGAAGTCTAACTGCTATTGTGCTGCTGCTATTGTGAGGCGATGTCCTTCTTAAAGTCTGTTAGCAGTTGTTTTAAGTTTTTAGCTAGTTGCTCATTACGTGTGTATACGTTTAAGAGTGTGATTTCTTCCTGTTGTACATATCCCTTGAAAAATAGAAAATGACATCTGCTGTCCCTTCTAATTTTTTTCAACCTGAAATCTATGTTGTCAGATACTAGTATCGCCATCCCAGCTTTTTTGAGGGAGTTGTTTCCTTGGAGGACTGTTTTCCATCCTTTGACTTTGAGCCTGTGTTTGTTCTGACTGCTCAGGTGTTTCCTGTAGGCAGCAGAAAGTTGGGTTTATTTTCCGAATCCATTTTGCCACTCTGTGTCTCTTGATTGGTGCATTTAGACCATTGACATTGAGGGAAATTATTGTCATGGGATTTTGTGCCATCTTTCTGTGGGGATTGTTGTTCTTATAGGATTTGTCCTTGTCTTACAGTAGCCCCTTTAGTCCTTCTTTTAAGTTTGGTTTTGCGTCTATGAAGTTCCTGAGCTGTTTTTTATCTGTGAAATAGTGTATGGTTCCTTCAAGTTTGAGTGAGAGTTTAGCCGGATAAAGTATTCTTGGTGAGGCGTTTGTTTCATTGAGCTTTTTCACTATATCCCAGGACTGTCTTCAGGCTTGGAGGGTTTCCTCTGACAGGTCTGCTGTAAATCTAAGGGGTGCTTCTTTGTATGTGATTTCCTTCTTTGACCTTGCTGCTTGCAGAATTGTGTCTCAATCCACAACATCCGTCATTCTGACTATCATATGTCATGGAGTCTTTTTATTCGGGTTTCTTTTTGCTGGTACTCTTGGGGCTCCTTGGATGCCTACCTTCTCCAGCTCTTGGAATTTCTTAGCAATGGTGTCTTTAAATGTGTTTTTTTTTCATTGGGGTTATTTCCCTGTGCTTCTGGTACTCCAATGATTCTTATGTTGTTCCTCTTGAAGTCATCCTCGAGGACTTTTGATTCTCCCTATAGCCATTTTGGGTTTTTGCCATTATTGTTGTCTATAAGCTCTCTGCAGCTCATCTTCAAGCTCACTGATTTTGTCTTCGGCTGTAACCATTCTACTTTGAGGGCACCTACTGAGTTTTTAATTTCATCTGACGATTCCCTTATTAGTGTCACTTCTGTTTGTAGCTTTGAAATTTCTTCTCATTTATTCCTGTATTTTCTTGGTGGACCATTCCTATGCGTTCACATCCTTCCTTAATTTATTTGATGTCTTTTCCATGGTTGCTTTGAGTTTGTTGACCATATTCAAAATTTCCTCTCTGAATTCTTTATCTGTGAGGTCATATTTGTGAGTAACCCCTGTTGAGGCTTCTGAAATCTTTTCTTCATCCCCTCCTCGTGGTGGGGATTTTCGCTCTTTCTTCAAGTTGTTATGGGACTATAGAGATGGAACCTTCCAGTTCTCTATCCCTATTCCCTCTTGCTGCAAGAGGAGATTCTGGATGAGCTAAGTTGATAATGGTAACCTTTTCCCCCTTCTAGAATACTTCCTTACTCTCAGGCACTCTTCCTGGTTTATATGGGGCCTCTAGTGAAGACTTGAGGCTATGATCTCTTTATGAAGGGCTTGTGCAGCTTCTTGTGTTCACTTACAGTTTTTGTGAAATTAGAATAGGCTAACGGACTATCGGCATATAGTGATTGAGATGGCCAGGGTGTTCTTCAAAGAATTAGGTTATACAGCTTGTGACCTAAGTCAACAGAGAAGGGAATAGGAGAAAATACCTGTGGGCACGTTAGTGGCCAGCATCACAGAAGGCCGTGCCCCCTTCGAGGCCACGCCCCCTGACATAGCGGACACGCCCCCATCAACCTATTGGGGAAATAAGGCTGGAATCCGGGGGGCGCTGCACACCTGGTCTCACACACCTGGTTGGGGAAGGGCAGAGTTAGGGCGGCGAGCAGTGAAGCTTGGCGGCGGGAAATAGGGGTGCTGCCTGAAGAATTTATTTGTAGATCATTTTTCAAGGATCCTTGATTTACAACTGGATATAGTAGCAATATGGAATTTTGGGCTGAGTTTTTTTTGAAATTATGAATGCCCTCTATGCAACAGAAGTTTAAAACATATTTGTTTACCAGAACGGTGAAATGACAATATACATGCTTTCTTCTGCCTGTGTATATGACTGAATGATAGCTCTTAGTTCCCTCTGAAATTAAGAGAGGTTGGCTGGAGCAATAGTACAGTGGGTAGGGCACATGCTAACATGAGTTCAATCCCTGGCACCCTTTTTTGTCCCCTGATTCCTCCAAGAGTGATCCCTGGATGCAAAGCCAGGAGTATTCCCTGAACACAGTCAGGTATGGATCCAGAAAAAAAAATTATTAATGGCTACGTTACTGTGTTCTGGTCTATTAAATATATATCCAGAAAAAGTTATGTGTCAATTCTAAGTCTGTCTCATGAAGCCTCCCCTGTGTGACTCTTACTCTATTTTATAGGCTAAAGAGACAAGACTCTGAGGGCCAAAAAGGAAGGTGGTAACACTAGATGGGAAAAAAACGTCATATTTCTTTATGACAGTGTGGAGCAGAATTGAGGCCCAACTCTCTGTCACCAATATGATGCTATACTATGATAAGAGCAAGATATAGATTCTATTATGCTGTCATTATTATATGGAGTTCATCTGTTTTTAGTTAATTGCTTTAATACATACCAAAAATCACAGCAATTATAATTTTAGGTGGAAATGATTTTTTAAAATCAAGACTTAAGGGCTTTAAAGACAAGATTTTTATTGCTACCTATTAAACACATTAAAAAATTCAATTTTCAAAATACCTTACAGAGATTTTTAGTTTATTCAAATAATGATTCTTTATGAAGACTTAATTTGCAAAGTCTTAATATTATGATATAATTTAAATAACAGAATTACAGGCTGGAGCGATAGCACGCAGCCGACCCGAGTTTGATTCCTCTGCCCCTCTCGTAGAGCCCGGCAAGCTACCGAGAGTATGGAGCCCATGCAGCAGAGCCTGGCAAGCTACCCGTGCGTATTGGATATGCCAAAAAAGTAACAATAAGTCTCTCAATGAGAGACGTTACTGGTGCCCGCTTGAACAGAATTATATACTACCTCTGTATTTTATTAAAATGTGGTGACCTTAAAAATAATATTCACATTTTTAACAGTTTATTTATTCCTTTAGTTGATTAAACTACTTTAATCAAGAGCAATAAAGTAAAAAGAGTCCTGTGATGAATACTGGTCATCATTCCCTTAGGGAATATCATTCCCTTAGGGAATATTGTGTCTTCAAAACTAGGTGATGAGTGAAAAGTCTTATAGGAATATAAGTCTTAGAGTTGGAAAAGATTCTATCCAATCTTTCATTGAATGTAAGAATCCTAGTAACCAGAATGATAAAATAACAGATGGTCAGTATCAAGAGAGCCTGAAAGCTTCCAACCGAGCACTTAAAAATTAAATTCCATTATTTGTTGAACATGTGCATTGTGTGATATGGTATATTTTTATAAATATTTGGGCTGGAGCGATAGCACAGCAGGTAGGGCATTTGCCTTGCATGCAGCCGACCTGGGTTCGATTCCTCTGTCCCTCTTAGAGAGCCCGGCAAGCTACCGAGAGTATCCCGCCCATATGGCAGAGCCTGGCAAGCTACCCATGGTGTATTCGATATACCAAAAACAGTAGCAACAAGTCTCACAATGAGACATTACTGGTGCCTGCTCGAGCAAATTGATGAACAATGAGATGACAGTGCTTATATATTTTGGACAGATCTGCTATAAAATGTACATTACAGCTATAACATTTCCTCTATCCAAAGCACAGATTCAACAACACTGAAAACATGAGATCCAAACTACAACCTTCAAATTTTGCAATGTCCCTCACAAAAAGGGCACCTGGGGACACTGGTGGAGGGAAGTTGACACCGGTGCTGGGATTGGTACTAAGTATGCAAGGCTTAAAACTCAACTATTAATAACTTTGTAAACGACAGTTTGTTAAATAATTTTAAAATGTATACTATAGACCTAATGTGCTGCTTCTGCATCATTGTAAGGAAAATAAAAGATATTTGAATGATACTGTTTCAAGCATGTGCAGTCCTAAATATATTTGCCATCTCATAATGATTTTATATACACACACACACACAAATATGTGATTGGAACAGTTCTATATGTGAGATCATTAAAAGACACAGTAGGGGCCATAGATGTAGCTCATGCAGTGAATTGTGTGTCTGCACGCAGAGGCCCAAAGTTCCTCAGACTCTATGTTTCCAAAGTACTGGTGGGTGTAGCCATAGGGCTCCAGAACTACTGGATCCAGGCAGCAGCACATCACTGAGTCCCAACAACGAATGATTAGGTCCACGATATAGGGCAGAGTATGTCTATGAGTGTTTTCAGCTCCCCCACCAAAGGTTCTCACAGAAAATAAAGAGGTATAAACAGATCTCATTGACTATTTTCAACAGGAAAACGTTTAAAGGATATGCTTCCAAAAATTAGCAAATATATTTTTTAACTTTTTGAAATACAAGCTTAAATGGTGCGATTAAAATTACCCCAGATCATTAGTTTATTAATTAAAAATTTCTATTTTTAATTTTTTGCATTTTTCAATGATCAATTTTTGATAGTCAATGGTTATATAAGTTTTATAAGCAAGTAAAAAGATAAGCAAAGCAAAATGTTAACACCTACAATGTAACTAAAATACTTGAAGAACAATGAAAAAAACCTTCGCCCTTTATGCTAAAAACAGTTAATAAGTGTGTAATGTGACAAGTGACTTCAAAACTTGCAATTATCCTGCTAAAGCATGTCGTCACCGATAAAGGAAAAGACAGCAGATCGAGGGTAGTAGTAGGTGTTGTGAGCCCTTGTTCCCATCTTCAACAAAGTATTTCCTTCAACTCTTTGGCAGGATGTGGAAAAGTCCATGGCCCACATTGGTAGATTTAATAAAAACTGCAGACTCCATCTAAACACTGCATTTCCTAATGAATTTATGCTTCTCTTCTGTCTTGCTGCAAAACTTGCTACTTTTTAATGTCCACAAATATTCTATGACTTTTAGAAGGAAGACGATAGTCTTAATACAGATGTGGGCTAACTAATAGAGTGAATGAATTCTCCTCTTAGGAGACTTTTCCTTTTCTGAAATATATTGATATATTCAACAATATTTACTGTACATCACTATATCCTAGGCACTGGGAAATCAACTGTATATATAACAAAGTCTCTATTACCAAGAAACTTTTGTTCTAGTGAAGGCAGGTAAGCAATGAGCCAATAAAAAGGTGGAGAATATATCAAATATATATATATAAATATATAAAATATATATAAAAGGTGGTGATTAAGTGCATGCATCAGTGCAACAAAAAAGTCATGGGTATGAGTTTGGTGGTAAGAAGGAGTTGCTATTAAAAAAAAGATGTGGAGGGGACCCTTACCTATAAGGAGACCCTTAATAAGGAACATAAAACAATAAGGGAGTATTGCAGGCTAAGGAAGCAGCAAAATCACAGGTTCTGAGAAATCCAGTGTGAATGAACTGAATGACCAGGGTCTTAGGTGGTAGGAAACAAAATTACAGCTTGGACAATTTGTCATCAAGAGTCCATAACTCTTGGTAAGGATTCCACATTTTTCTTCAAATTAACACAGAAGGGTAATTATAATATTCTAAGACATAAAATGTTTGTAATTTTAATACATGAGATATAAATATGTAACTATTAAATTAGTTCTATCCTTTAAAATATTAACGGGATTGCCTTATTGATGTTAACTTATCAGTCTTTGATTAGGAGGAGAAACAACACAAGGATGAACTTAAAGGAATAATTATAAGAGGGCAAGTATATTGTTTTCTTACATTAGTCAAAGTACTTTGCAGTTTGAAAACTAGATGATCTGAAATATGTAGCTAAAATCTACATAAAGTTAACAATGTATTTGAAATTAATGCAATTTTTTTCTTTTTTTTGGGTCATACCCAGCAATGCACAGGGGTTACTCCTGGCTCATGCACTCAGGAATTATTCCTGGCAGTGCTCAGGGGACCATATGGGATGCTGGGAATCGAAACCGGTTCGGCCACGTGCAAGGCAAATGCCCTACCCACTGTGCTATTGCTCCAGCCCCCAAATTAATGCAATTTTTATACTTTTTTATATTCATGTCTCCACTATAGCCTTTAAACTTCATATTTATAAACTATCTGTAATAGACTAAATCAAATAGTAATTATTTTTAGTATTTTTATGACTACTGTTGATTTCGATATTATCTTGCTTATATTAACACCATTATGATAGGTTCCAATGATATTTATAAGAAATATTAATAATAAAATATAATTAAGATAATAAGAGCTTTTTAAGTGTTGATGGTTGCTCAGCATACAGTGATAGCCATTACTAGGAAATGGGGATAAATATCTTTTCTACTGTGGTAGAGAGTTCTAAAGCACACTCTCAAGATTCTTGGACTGTGAATATAATGAGATATCATGTGAGATTATTTGCCTTTATGGCAAAGGGGAGTTGAAATGTGTCATTAAGTTACTAATTTGGTTGATTTTGAGTTATTGAAAAGGGGGTTTATTGATGTGAACTAAATCTAATCTCCTTTAAAAACACAGAGCTTTTTTGGGGGAGGGTGTCAAACACACCATACAGTGGGTAGGACCTTTGCCTTGCACACAGTTGATCTGGGTTCAATCCATGGCAACCCGTATAGTCCCCTGAGCCCATCAGGGGTGATTACTGAGTGCAGAGCCAGGAGTTACCTTAGCTGAGCAATGCCAGTTGTGGCCTCAAAACCAAAAATTTAACTAAATTGAAACATTTAAGCACAGGGGGTATGGTGCCACCAGCAGGTAAATCTGTATGTGTGGGGCAAATGCATCGCAGCTTGATGATGCCTTCAGAATTCCAGATACCCCAAAATTGCTGCTGTGCCTTTGGCCAGACCCCAACAACTTGGGGCCAAGTTTACTAAGAATTAAATGGCCAAAAGTTAGGTATGCGGGAGACACACCCACAAACCACCTCTGGCTCAGCTACATAAGCTCACTTACTGGTCTTATTCCAGAGACCCATAAATCTTGAAAGAGACCAAAAGATGCAGTTGGGGCCTGTAGTGTAGAGGTAGGTGGAAACCCCAAGCTCACTTGGATCATGACTTTGCCTCAGTCTCTTGACCCAGAGACTATACAAACTAAAGCTCCCAGAAGAGAGTGCTGCAGAATGCCCCAACCCCACGCAAGGCTGTCTTCACTGGGGCACCTCAGAGGGGGGTGGGTTGACTTTCCCTACCTGCCCCAAGCAGAACCCTGGCAGCCGAAAACCTCCAGAACCCAACCACCGCCATGTCCAAGGCCACTCTCCACATACTCGGACGAACCGCACCCAAGAGGACACGAGCCTCACCCAAAATGAGATGAACCTCACCAGAGAGCGGACGAGCAGGAAAACCCAGATATGCGGGAACCCGTGACTGAGATCTCCAAGCCAGCTTGGATCGGGACTGGGCCTCCTCCCCCAAGGTCCCCAGTTTTCCAGAAGCTTGGCAATCACACCCACAAACTGGTGCCATGTAATCTCATCAATGGCCAAGGCCCAGAGACTATAAACTAAAGCTTCTGGAAGAGAATGACACAGAATTTTCTGGACATTACATTCTATCCATAACAATGACAAAACAAATTGCCTAGCATTGCCTTTTTGGCAGGTTTGAATGGTGATGAGACTGGTGTTGAAATATCAAATGTAACCAAAGTAGAGAGAGCTTATGGGGGAAATTGTCTGCTACACAAGCAAGGGAAGGGTTGGAATGGGGAAAGGGGGAAATACTGGGGATTTGGGTGGTGGAAAGTGTACACTGGTGAAGGGATGTGTGTTTGATGATTATATGACCGAAGCTCAAACATGAAAGCTTTGTAGCTGTATCTCATGGTGAATCAAAAAAAGGGGAGGAAATAATAATAAAATAAAGTTAACATTCAGAATAGAATAAAAAAAATAATGTGGAGATCATGCCCAATTCAGCCGACTTAATTAATGGCTGAATAAATAGCAGTACTCCAACATTATTTAAAAAAAAAACAATTAAGCACAGAGTTTTCTCTACCTGGTAGCAGAAAGAAAAGTCAGATTTGAAGCATGAGAGGATTTTAACATACTATTGTCTTGAAAATAGATGCGGCTATATGCAAAGGACTTCAAGCTGGCCTATAGGAACTAAAAGAAATCACAGACTAGCAAAAAGCAGGACGTCAGTGATTTCAGATTGAGAGCCAAAAGGAATGAAATTCCACCAAGACCAACAATAAACTTGAGAGGATCTTGAACTTCAGTTGATGTTTGTTTTCAATTTGTTAGACTCTGAGCAATAAGTTCTATTACGCTTTGCTCCAAATCTACACCTACAGAATCTGTGAGACAGCAAATGGGCATTATTATAAATTTGTAGAAGTTAGTTAAAAAGTGACAATAAAACATAAATAGAAAACAATGAAATATAACCTGTCTTGAATAGAGTGTGTTGGAGAATTTTTTAAAAGATAAACTTTAGTTGAAGCGAATGGCAAAGTTTTTTATAAAAGAGGTATCAGTGTGTTAACTAGAAAAGCTTTTCTTTTTTAATAACTACAAAAGATCAGAGAGACTTAAGTTAATAGAGAAATTCCTTCATTATCAGTGTGGAGTTTCTGACCTGAGGTCCAGCTTGATTGAGATATAGCTGGAATATTGTACTGGTATGTATATTTAAGGTGTACAATATGGTACATGTATCACTGTATCACTGTATCACTGTCATCCTGTTGTTCATCGATTTGCTCAAGCAGGCACCAGTAACGTCTCCATTCGTCTTAGCCCTGAGATTTTAGCAGCTTCTCTTTACTTGTCCTTCCCAAAGGTGCCACTTTAGAGGGTCTTTCAGGGTCAGGGGAATGAGACCCATCATTGTTACTGTTTTTGGCATATTGAATATGCCATGGGGAGCTTGCCAGGCTCTGCTGTATGGGCAGGATACTCTTGGTAGCTTGTCTCATTCTCCGAGAGGGAGAACTAGACAATAAGAGGTCGTGCGGCCTTGAATGCAGCCGTTGATGGGATTGGCCAAGGCCACCTCTGCCACCCTCCCCGCCCCGTCCCCCCTGCCTTCTGAGGGGCCTTGGTGAAGACAGCCAGGCACGGGGGCAGAAGATCCTGCAGATACATGTATATCATATACAATATAAAATGTGAAATGATTATTACAAGAAGATTAGTTACCATATCCATCACTGTATATATTTAACTTTTTGGTCTGATAAGGGCATTTAAGATATATTCTCTAATCACCATTCAAGAGTATTGCTTATTAGTCATGTATATACATTAGATGCCTAGAATTTACCAATCTTATAACTCATCTCATCATTGAAATTATTCACCAAATAATTTAGCTTTTGATCACCATCACCCATATCCCCCACTTCTCAGTCCTGGTAACTACAAATGTATTTCTTTATTTATGAATTGAGTTTATTTTTTTCAGTTTCCACTTATAAGTAAGATTATATGATATTCTAGACAGTCACTCTTGTTCTTTCCCAAACTAGAAAGTGGAAAAGACCAGACAAAAATTAAATAATGTAAATATTAATCTTTCATATATTTAATCTTTTATGTATAGACTTCCAAATTTTAAATTCAGGTTGTCAGTATCCTACATAAATTTCCTGGCTTACTACCTTCCAAATAGTTATGCTGAACTCTATTGGATGCTATGGACCCACAGGATTACTCACTTAAAATTCACTACATCAACTACAAAAACATGAAAAAAAACCTCTAAATTATTTTTAAATTTGGCAGTCTCAAAGCTACAATAATAGGTATATGTGACTATAGAAAACAATCATCACTTGGAGAATTGGTCAACGGTTGGAAGCCTGCTTCAAGTGCTCAGGGAGAAGGCAGTTGGGATAGAGAAGGAACCACTATGAAAAAGATACTTGGACATAATCACTCTGGATAAGGACTGCATGCTAAAAGTAGGTAAAGGGACAGACATAACCTTTGAGTATCTGTATTGCTAACCAAAATGCCCCAAAGAAGAGAGAGATAGAGAGAGAAAGAGAGAAAAAGAGAAGGAAAGTGCCTACCATAGAGACAGGCTGGGTGGCTGGTGGAGGGAGGGAAACTGGGGACATTAGTGGTGGGAAATGTATGCTGGTAGAGGCATGGGTGTTGGAACACTGTAGGACTGAAACCCGATCATGAACAGCCTTGTAACTGTGTATTTAATGGTGATTCACTGCATCACTGTCACTCTATTGCTCATCGATTTGCTTGAGTGGGCACCAGTAAAATCTCCATTATAAACTTGTTGTTACTGTTTTTGGCATATCAAATACACCACGGGTAGCTTGCCAGGCTCTGCCATGTGGGTGAGATACTCTCTGTAGCTTGCTGGACTCTCCGAGAGAGGTGGAAGAATCGAACCCAGGTTGGCCGCATGCAAGGCGAACGCCCTACCGCTGTGCTATCACTCCAGCCCAATGGTGATTCAATTAAAAAAATTAATAAAAGTCTGTTCACTATCTAAAAAAATTTCTGAATTTTTATTCTAAAAATTAGTAAAAATTAAAAAATTAATCCACGTTGATTTGACTTTTGTGCTTGGCGTTAGACAGAGGTCAGAGTTCATTTTTTTTGCAGGTAGCTAACAAAAGTGATGACCTCTCAGTATGTGTTGCAAACCATCTTGCCCAAAAGTAGAGAGAGAGTGTGTGGGGAATTGTCTGCTATGGAGGCAGGGGGAGGGTGGGAAAGGGTGGATATACTGGGAAGATTGTTGGTGGGGAATGTGCAGTGGTGGAGGGATGGGTGTTTGGTCATTGTGTGATTGTAACTCAAACATGAAAGCTTGTAACTCTGTCTCACGGTAATTCACTAAAATAAAAAAAAATTATGGTAGCCATATCTGATGGTGCTGAGGGGGCCATGGAGTGCTAGAGATAGGGTCTAGGGCATAATATATGCAAAGCTTGTCTCTACCATGTGAGCTACATCTCCATTCTGAAATTAATAATTTTTTTAACCTGATAAGGGCTAGAAAGATAGCACAGCAGGTAGGGTGTTTGCCTTGCATGCAGCCAACCTGGGTTTGATTCCTCTGTCCCTCTTGGAGAGCCCAGCAAGCTACCGAGAGTATCTCACTCACATGGCAGAACCTGGCAAGCTACCTGTGGCTTATTAATTATGCCAAAAACAGTAACAAGTCTCACAATGGGGACGTTACTGGTGCCTGCTCGAGCAAATCGATGAGCAACAGGATGACAGTGATACAGTGATAACTTGATAAAGATTAATTTGATTATTTGGTTATATCTTTATATGTAAATGTTGTGATATATAGAAATTAATCTAAATATAAGTGCATGTGATATTTAACACACAGCAGAGCCTGGCAAACTCTCTGTAGCGTATTCAATATGCCAAGTACAGTAACAGTGATGGGTCTCATTCCCCTTACCCAGAAAGAGCCTCCAATGTGGCACTGCTGGGAAGGACAGTGCCAGGGAATAGTAAAGAGAGGCTGCTAAAATCTCAGGGCTGGGACAAATGGAGCCGTTACTGGTGCCCGCTCGAGAAAATGTTGATCAATGGGATGACAATGATACAGTGATATTTAACATAAAGGTAACAAACAGAAGGATACTTAAATATTTATGAATATTAAGTGTAAAATTTTGTAATATTAAATGCTAACATATGTTAAAAATATCAACGAGCACTTCCAGAGCCACAACCACATTCCACAACTGCCACCATGTAAATTCATCCATTGGTGCAGCTCTTGGGCACATAAGTCTTCCAGGTGAAAACTCTGGGCACCCTCGGGAGGTGGGTGGCCTGAGTCCCAGCCCTGTGACTCAGCAGCTGCACCCACCCCCCACAACTATCACCGTGCCAAGAGCCCAACTCCACTGCTTCATGACTAATCTCTGCAAGACACCAAACCAATGAAAATTCCAAATACATTGGTTTTCAGGCCCAAACCTCTAGGGTCTTCTTGGAGTGGGGGTGGCCAGCCACCCCTCCCACCATCTACCATACTTCCAGAAGCCCCAGCATCACATCATCATCTCACAACTGCCACCATGTAAACTCACGGGCCCAGCTGTACACATCTGGAGTTCCTAGAGTACAGCACTGCATACGAGCCTTACGACACCTTCAAGTTCCACAATCCTGATATCCCAGGAGAGGCACACCAAATCAAAGGGGAAAGTAACATAGGAGCCAACTAGGCTAAAAAAACAACAGCATTAACACAGAAGGCTCAGCAAGCAACAGCTTAATAAACTGTCAGTCAAGGACTTAATGACCCCATGGTGAGATGTAACAAAAATTTATAAGATTTTTATAAATTTTCTTCTATTGAACTATTTTTTGATAACCATTTAGTAGTAACAAGCAATATAGCACTGTGGCACTGTTATCCCGTTGTTCATCAATTTGCTCGAGTGGGCACCAGTAACATCTCCATTGTGAGACTTGTTACTTTTTTTGGCATATTGATAACACCAGGCTGTGCTGTGTGGGCGAGATACTCTTGGTAGTTTGCCGGGCTTTCTGAGAGGGACAGAGGTATCAAGCCCGGGTTGGCCACATGCAAGGAAGAAATCAGCAAACCATTAAATGAAGTGAAATCAGATAGATACCGAAAGATATATAATGCATGATCTCTTTTATATGTAGAAACTACAGAAATAAGACATAGTGACAGAATAGCATTTGTGTTATTTTATTGCCTGTGAGGGAGGGAAACTAGCAGATTTTGGCTAAAGAGTGCAAACTTTAAGTTACAAAATGATTAAATTCTAATCTATAGCACGTAAAATAACATATTGCTACATTATTCTGCATTTTCTGCATAATACTATCATTGCATCAATAATAATGGAATATAACACTTGAAATTTACCAAGAGAGTAAGTATGAAGGATTATTGCCATCAAAGGTAACTATGTGAGATGATCCATTTACTAATTAGCTTGAGATCAATATGACATAATGTAGACATAAATCAAAACATCACATTGCATATCTTAAATACATGCAATCTTATTCCTCAAGGTATAAGGTAGATACCTAGATTACTCTGGATCCTGGATTATAGAAATGAGAAGCACAGAAAACAATAGAAATGGAGATGAAAGTAAGAAGATGCAGACAGGAACAAACCTTGAGCACATCAGGGGGTAGAGATGTGCTCTCTATATACACCTATACTATGGATCCGCAGACACCACAAGCTGAAATCCAAACTACAATAACCAAACTTTAAAATGTGCCTGTCAAGGATACAGCCTGGGGTGGGAGAGAACCTGGGACATTAGTGGAGGGAAGTTGACACTGGTGGTGGGACTGGAGTTTGACCAGTGTATGTTTGAAACTCTATTATGACAACTTTATAAATCACGATGCCTTAATTAAAAAAAAGTAAGTTTTTTAAAAATAAAAAATATTTTATGGAAAATAAATCATATGTACTTTTAAAAGAATAACCTTCTGGGTAAGAAGAGATAGTACAAAGCTAAAGGTTTTGCCGTACATGTAACCAACCCTGGTAATATCCCCAGCCCTGTGTATGGTTCTTCTGAGCACTGCTAGGAGTGATTCCCGAGCACAGAGTTAGAAATAAGGTCTGAGCACTACTGAGCATGGTCACAAAACAAAACGAATATTCCTCCTATTCTATTTAGTGGTATTCGGGTCAATTTTCTTTTTCTTTTTGGGTCACACTCAGCAATGCTAGGGGTTACTCCTGGCTCTGCATTCAGGAATTGCTTCTAGTGGTGCTTGGGCCTACCCACTATACTATCGCTCTAGCCCCATGACCCATTTATATTTGTTATCACATGACTCAGGTTTTTTTTTTAACTAAACATGAATACTACTTCAAATGGAACAAATGATTTTAAGATCCTAGTTATTAACATTCCCATTTTATTTTGTTCAAAATAAGAGTTTTAACTTTTTCTTCTTAAATTTTCAAATCTGTAGTGTCTATTTGGACACAGTAGAGGTCAGAAACTGTGCAAATACACTGTTTTCCACCATGAAAAGGTCACGGACCTACAAATTTTCCAGTCCTGAAGACGTTTATTAAAAAAAAAAAAAAAGGGATACTAGGGACTGGAGAGTTAGTATAGCAGGAAGGTTTGATCACCAGAATCCCATATGGTTCTCTGGGTTCTGCCAGGAGCAATTTCTGAGCACAGATTCAGGGTATGTTCTCCCAGACAAAACAAGTTTTACTTGTTAATGTTTCATCAATACCTGATCACCAGGGTCACTTCATAAATTCTATTCACTTAGCACTCAAAAACATGTCTTAGAGGGTTTGGTATTTGTCTGGCTCTCTAGTCTGAGCAAAAATTTAAGAATAGGAAAAACAGAAGTGCTATAGAAATTTAAAAGTGTTTGTCATTCTTATTATGTGCACAGTTGGAAAGATAGCTGTGCTTATTTCCTTAATCTTTCCCTAATTACTCTTCTCTCTAAGAAAAATAAAACCACTTCTCTCTTGTTTTCCATGTTTTGTAATAAAATATCCATGCTGGCATATAATTACACACCCCTGCTAAGCATCAATGTTTTATGAAGAATATATACAGAGTTATTGTTTTTATTTTGTAACCATTAGTAGTTCAAAATAACCTAAAATTCCTCCCTTGCTCTGTCACCTCAGCCTTTGCCGATGGCCCCGTATGAGGAAGTGAGAGTGTCGGGCTTCGAGGAGTTCTACAAGGCTGTGGAGCAGCACAAAGGCAAGACCATTTTCGCCTACTTCACAGGTTCCAAGGACGCCGAAGGGAAAAGCTGGTGCCCCGACTGTGAACAGGCTGACCCAGTGGTACGTGAAGGGTTGAAGCATATTAAAGAAGGATGTGTGTTCATCTACTGCCAAGTAGGAGAGAGACCTTATTGGAAAGATCCTGATAATGACTTTAGAAAAAACCTGAAAATAACTGCAGTACCTACGTTGCTTAAACATGGAACACCTCAGAAACTGGTAGAATCTGAGTGTCTTCAGGCCACCCTCGTGGAAATGTTATTCTCCGAAGATGAGTAATTGATGATGGCAATTGTCTTGATTTCCTGATTTTATCAACTTGTACACTTGCTTTGAATTCATGTGAATAGTGATGTAAAAAAATAATGGCAGTGTGGCTAAACAGTGCTATTAAAATCCTCACAAATCCTTAAAAAACAAAAAACAAAAAACAAAATAACCTAAAATTTGATAGATAAATTTGTGGTTGCTAGTGTTTAAAATTAGTTACTTATGCAACTTGCATGCAATACATTGCTATTGTTATTTCAGATGTCTCAACTCACTGAAATAATGATATATTTTATTTTTATTTTATGACTCTTTTATTTTAATGTATTAATAATATATTTTATTGTTTTATATTTATTTTAAATATTTTACAAATTCTCTAATAGCTGTAATTATAATGAACACCATTGTCATCTAGGTGACTATCACCTTCAAACTTTGAGGGGATGCTGTGTAGAAGAACTCTGAGGTTCAAAGGTACTTTCTTTTCTTTTCTAATAAAAAAATTAAATCTAATTTAAATTTTTAATTTAATTTAAATTTTAAATGAAAAAATTTAAATTTAATTTTTTAATTTTAAAAATTAAATTTTTTAATTAAAAAAATTAAATTTTTTAAATTTTTTGTTTTTGTTTTGTTTTGGGATCACTTGTTGTTATTTTTTTCGTCATATTGAATATGCCACGGGTAGCTTGCCAGGCTCTGCCGTGTGGGTGAGATAGTCTCGGTAGCTTGCTGGGCTCTCCGAGAGGAGTGGAAGAATCAAACCTGGGTTGGCTGCGTGCAAGGCAAAAACCTACAAAGTTAGGAATTACTTCTGGTGGTGCTAGAGGAACCATATGGGATGCCAAGATTGGTTCGAGCAAGCAAAGCAAACACTCTACCTGCTGTACAATCTCTCGTGTCCCAAAAGGTACTTGTACATACTAGGTGTTCAGTACTGCTGGTAAAAACTGATTTTTAATTTTTTTTAAATTTTGTAGGTTTTAGCCCTTTTGGAAAACAATATGGATGATTCTCAAAAAATTAGAAATTGAGCTCCCATTTTACCCAGCAAGACCACTCCTGGGAATATATCCCAGAGAGGCAAAAAGGTATAGTAGAAATGACATCTGCGTATTTATGTTTATTGCAGCACTGTTTACAATAGGTAAAATCTGGAAAAAAACTGAGTGCCCATAAACAGATGACTAGTTAAAGAAACTTTGGTACATCTACACAGTGGAATACTATGCAGCTGTTAGAAAAGATGAAGTCATGAAATTTGCATGTAAGTGGATCAACATGGAAAGTATCATGTTGAGTGAAATGAGTCAGAAAGAAAGAGACAAAGAAAGATCGCACTCATATGTGGAATATAAAGTTGCAGAATGGGACACTAACACCCAAGAGTAGTAGAGATAAGAACCAGAAGGTCTTCTTCACAGCTAGGAAACTGACTTCACATGCTGGGGGAAATGGCAGCAGAGATAGAGAAGGGAAGACCTAGTAGAGAATATTGGGAGGACCCACTCGGGTTGAAAGCTGTGTACCAAAAGTAGACTATAGACCAAATATGATAGCCACTCAATACCTCTATTGCAAACTACAACATTCAACAGGACAGAGAACAAAAGGGAATGCCCTGCCACAGACGCAGGGTGGGTGGTGGGGTTGGGGTGGGGGTGGTGGGAGGGATACTGGGTACATTGGTGGATGAGAATGGGCACTGGTGGAGGGATGTAAACCAAATGCAAACATGAAAGTTCATAAGTTTGTAACTGTACCCCATGGTGATTCACTAATAAAAATTAAAAAAAAACAGCACAATGTTGTCTTTTAATGATTTGCTAAGTTAGGCTACACTTGTACTTCTCAGAGACTGTCCCCAGCATCATGCAGAGCATCAGCACAGAACTTAATAAACATCCATAAGTAATAGCTGCCCTCCAGGACTTGGAAGCTGGTTCATGGTTTACTGATAGGTCAAATGCAGGATTCTATTAAAGTCCCAAAGCTTCAACTGTTACCCATGAGATCATTTCAAAGGTTCTTAATGCAGACTGTGGTTTTGCAAAGGGAATTTTATGGACTTAAATGTTTACTTTGGTCTCTTCTATTTAATTACACTCTAATTACTCAAATTAGAAAGCACCCCAAAATGATTTTTATCTCTGCTGTAATTAGAAAAATTAACAGTGTTTGCCTTGTCACTAGGCTCTCTAGAAAGAAGCACTTCAAGTTCAGCTATATAGTCCTGAACTAGTGACATATCTTATTATTTATTCAATTCATTTATTTTCCTTAAAGCATTTTTAAAAATTTTGTTTTGTTTTATTTGGGGGCCACATGAAAGCTCAGGTATGACTCCTGTGTCTGTACTCATGGCTCACTTCTGGCAAAGATGAAGGGACCATGGCTACGTAAGAATCTTTCAGACCAGATTTAAATGTCAAACCAACCTCTATGTGTCTGTTCTATTTGTTAGTGTTTCTGAATCCCATGTTTTCCTATAAAACAGGAATAACATAAAGCTGCTGTGAATTAAACTAGAACAATGTCTGATCATAAGAAACATTATATGGAATTAAGATATCTGACTCCCAAATATGATAATAATCATGGCAAATAAAATCATGGAAAATAAAAACAGGCTTGAAAAGAAATGGTTTCATCTAAAACTTATATGTTTATAGAGTCATAAAATTAGATACAAAATTTTATACTATCAGTGTTTAATCATCATAATTGCTCCTGTTATCCAAACAGGGAAGTTGAATTAATCCTTCAAAAGTCTTTGAAAATTATAAAGATAAAATTATTCATATGAGTAATTTCCAGCAAATTTGATTTTGCAAGTCTTTAAGTAAAAAAGGAGATGAAATAAAGTTGTTTGTACTAATTATTTCCATGTCAATTTAAGTTAATAGAGAGACAGGAGTAAAAGTAAAGTGTTAATGTATCTAGGAATTGGGGTTACTTATATTTCTAGAGATATTTAACAATAATTGTTTATTATAAACATAACCCAGTGATCTTAAGTTACAGCATAGTGACTTAGTAAAAATATAGAAATTATTATAAAGAGATGAATGTTTTTAGAAAAAGGTTAACAAATGGAAATATTTATCAACAAATATATATCACACCTTAGTATTAATAATCCCAGGAAAAGTCTTCAGTCAAATACTTATGTGTTTGTTAATGAATCTGCCTAAACTTACTAAAGCAGGGAGTGGGGAGAGAGATACACAATGGCTTTAAAATGCAAGTTTCTCCCTTATTTAGCATTTGCTGGTAAAAACTAAATAACCAGCTTTTTCAAACTAAGTTGTAATCAGTTTGCCGGGTCAAATAACTATCTCATGTTGATCTTGCTGTCAAATCCTAAATCAGACCTATTTGTGGTTGAGAAAACTAAAAATGGGTAAAGGAGTAATGTTTGCAGCAACATATTAAACATGTTATAATAAGACATATAAAAATAAAACTGAGAAATCTCAGGTACAAATATACAGAGTCAAGTCTATTTGGTATGCTGGAGTTCATGGGGAACACTAGCAAATTGACAGTGTTCAGCCCTCTTAATATGCAATAGACGTAGTACTCTGAGTATCCTAAAATAGATTGGAAACCCTAACAATAAACTTATGTTCTTGTTATTTCTGGGTATTTTTAAAAAATTGTGTCTGAAAAGCTGCTTAATTACTTTTGTTCAAAAGAAACTGTAGAAGAGGGTCTCAGACTGGAACTCATCGTAAAACTCAGGACAAAAATGTATGGAAATCTGTTAAATTACAGCTTTGGATTCTATTCAACACCTTTAATTAAGTGTTGGGGGCTGGAGTGATGGTACAGTGGGTAGGGCATTTGCCTTGCTTGTGGCTGACCCGGATTTGACTCCCGGCATAACAAATAGTTCCCAAAGCACTGCCAGGAGTAATTCCTGAGTGCAAATCCAGGAATAAGCCTGAACATTGCCCTCTATGACCCAAAAAGTTAAAAAAAGAGAGAGAGTTATTCTTACAGTTTTATGTACTTTTCAGTTACATACTTTACAGACTTTACATTTTGTCTGACTCACTATTTGTTGAATGATTACTAATTCAATTTTCTGAAAAAGTCCCAAATACAGACTGAATTTTGTTAAGAGTTAACTTCTTTGCAGCATACCTCCCAAATACATAAGCAGTCCACCATTCTCAGTCATAACAGTCACATACTGAATTTCCCAGAGAAATAGCAAAGGGCATTATTGCTAAGGCAGACCAAGCCCATTATCCCTCATTTCAACCTTAAGAACCCTTGGTATCAAAATTGGAAAGCTGTCTCTAAACTGTTTATTTTACCATTTTATTTTACCCATTTTCCATAATTACCACACCATATTTGATGGAGTTCAGAGGCAGTAGGCAACAAATCATAGAGAGTCACTGTCACTGTCATCCCGTTGCTCATCGATTTGTTCGAGCGAGCACCAGTAACGTCTCTCATTGTGAAACTTATTGTTACTGTTTTCGGCATATCCAATACGCCACGGGTAGCTTGCCAGGCTCTGCCATGCAGGTGCGATACTCTCGGTAGCTTGCCGGGCTCTCCAAGAGGAGCGGAAAAATCGAACAGGGGTCCGCCGCATGAAAGGCGAACGCCCTGCCGCTGTGCTATCGCTCCAGCCCTATAGAGAGTAATATATATAATATATATTACTGTTTATCTGACCAGTCAGATGCTAAAGAAATACCAGGGGGCTGGAGCAATAGCACAGCTGGTAGGGCGTTTTGGCCTTGACGCGGCCAACCCGGGTTTGATTCCCAGCATCCCATATGGTCCCCTGAGCAACACCAGGAGTAATTCCTGAGTGCAGAGCCAGGAGTAACCTCTGTGCATTGCTGAGTGTGACCCCAAAAGCAATAATAATAATAATAATAATAATAAAGAAAGAAAAAAGAAAAAAAAGAAATATCAGGACTTGCTCAGTTTGCCAAATCAATCCTCCTATTTCATACACTGTATTACTGTCATCCCATTATTCGTTGATTTACTCAAGCGTGCACCAGTAACGTCTGTATTCCTCCCAGCCCTGAGATTTTAGCAGCCTCTCCTTACTTGCCTTTCCTGATGATTGGAAGTTCTTTTAGGGTCAGGGGAATGAGACCTATCATTACTGTTTTTGGCTTATCGAATAGCCATGGGTATCTTGCCAGGCTCTGCCCATGCTGGCGTGATACTCTTGATAGTTTGCTGGGTTCGCTGAGAGGTAATATATAAATATATATATTATTATATATTACTCTATGATTTATTGCCTACTGCCTCTGAACTCCATAAAATATGGTGTGGTAATTATGGAAAATGGGTAGGAAGTATCCTATAATGTGTCTAGAAAGCGGCCTGGAGCGTGGTTGGGTAGTGGAGGTCGGCTACTGGGGCTGGGTCCCTTGGGGCAGGGAGGGGCCTCACCGCCCCCCTCTGGAGTGCCCCGAGTGAAAACAGCCTGGCGGGCTATGGCTATGTGGGTCTCATTTTATACTCCCCTCTGGGAGGAGCAGCCCTTGAGATCTGGAGGGTGGCTGAGGAGGAGATTATCTGGTGCAGGGTGTGGCAGGGTGTGGCTTATGGGTGTGATCCCCGGATCACTGGAGATTGGGGGATAGCAGGCAGAGGATCTCTGCTTCTGGGTTCCATTAAGTCCAGAGTCCAAGGTCACAAAGTTCCGCATTATCTGGGTTCTGTGGGACTTCATTCCTGCGTGAGGCTCATCCGGAGTGTCCGGAAAGCGGCCTGGATCATGGTGGTGATTGGGTAGTGGAGGTTGGCTGCTGGGGCTAGGTCCGTTGGGGCGGGGAGGGTTCTCACCCACCCCCCTCTGGAGTGCCCCAAGTGAAAACAGCCTGGCACGGAGTTCAGTTCATACACATAAAGGAATTAACCTAAAAGGCTTGGCACCAAATGATCTATGACATATGAATGTCACTCATGAAAGGTTCTGCCCATGTCAATATATTCAAGTATCTACAGATACCTATACTAATGTTATTCATGCGAAGGGTCAAGAAAACACCATGTCTATACTGGGAAAATGTTAAAGTTAAAAAACTGATATGGTCTAGCTTATACACAAAAAGATTTTTACAATTCTGTACTTGCTGGAACATTACAATTCTGTACTCATAGGCCATGTCTCATGGAATATCTTATAAGCTTAAGCTTAAGCAATGATAAAACAAGTCCACTTGTCACTTGTCATCTTGTTGATCTTCAATTTGCTCGAACGGGCACCAGTAACATCTCCATTTGTTCCTGTGCTAAGTGTAGCCCAATGGTATCTGCTCACTCCAGGAACAGGAAGAGCCTCAAACTGTTCATTCAGGGTTTTCACCGAAGAAGTCTGACCATCTCATAGGTGGGCGGCCATGCTATCTTTAGACGTCCCGTCCCATGGAATCCAGTTGGTAATAGCTGTAGTCCACTGGTCGTCTCTGAATTGTATTACCTGTCCGACCCATATGATTTTTGACGCCTTGGAAAACGAGACAGCGTCCGTGATTCCTGATCGTCAACGGACATCAGAACTCCGAATTCCTTCTCTCCGGATTCATTCACGGTAGCTTGAGTGAAATGTGATACTCCAAGCATAGCTCTTTTGATTCCTCTTTGGGAGACCCAAATAGCATTCTCATTTTTGTAGGGCTCAGGTCTCCGAGCCGTATGTTAGTGCAGGAAGAACAGTGGAGTTGAAAAGATGTGCCCAGAGCTGGAGGTTCTTTGTCCTCTTAACCACTTTGACGCTTTTGAAGGCATTCCATGCTGCTCTCTTCCTCCTGCGCAGTTCTGGTGCCAAGTCGTTCCTCATGTTGAGTTCTCGACCCAGGTGCACCTAACTAAAAAACTCTTCTTAAAAACACGTACACACAGCAAAAAATGGGGAGGCTGGAGTGAGCTACAAGCCCTCCTGCTATCCCCCCTCACCCCCTCTCCACATCAAAACATATCATCATCATCATCATCATCATCATCATTATTCCATTTATCATCGATTTCCTCGAGTGGTCTCAGTAGCGTCTCCATTCGTCCTAGCCCTGAGATTTTAGAAGCCTCTCTTTACTCGTCTGCCCCAACGGTGCAGCATTGGAGGTTCTTTCAGGGTCAGGGAATGAGACCCATCATTGTTACTGGTTTTGGCATATGAATATGCCATGGGGAGCTCGCCAGGCTCTACCATGCAGGCAGGAAACACTCGGTAGCTTGCCAGGTTCTCCAAAGGGGAAAATTAGGCTATAAGATGATGCTCGGATGCTTTGTTTTCAGGAGCTTGGTTTTATAGTCTCTGGATGTTGGCTGTTGGTGGGACTACATGGTGCCAGGGGCAGTTTCTGGGTGTGACTGTCTAACTACTAGAAAATGGGGGATCTGGGAGGAAGAGGCCCAGTCCCGATCCGAGCAGGCTTGGAGATCTCAACCTGGGTCCCAAACATCTGGGTTTTTCTGTTGGTTCCTTCATGTGTGAGGCTCCTCCGAACATGTGGAGAGGGGCCTTGAGCATGGCTGTGGTTACATTCCAGAGGTCTTCAGCTGCCGGCGCTCTGCTCAGGGTGGGGGTGGGAAACTGAACCCACCCCCGCCGAGGGGCCCCGGTGAAGACAGCCAGGTGCTGGGGCAAGAGACTCTGCCAAAACATAATTATACCTTAAATACTACACAACCTAAATTTTTTTTTAAACCTTGACGTTTGGCTACACAAAAGCATGCATGGCCACTGATGATTCACAAAAGCCCATGGTTCTTTTTAAACCCTTGCTAGAAGATAGCTGACAAGGGCTAAGGGAGTTAATAATGTGCGGTAAGAGGGTGCTTGTGTCTCAACAGGAAAACACCTAGTGTGGCTCCCACAAGAAAGGTCAAACCCCACGTGAGTCAACACAAGGCTCAGATTCCCCTCATTTTGGATGATGAAATGTGTCACGTTGAAATACAGATCCCTGAGCTGGATCGACTCAAGGGAAACTCAGTTCCACTGAGCTCAATCATCTGGGGAGGCCTTGAGAGGAGGACCATAAGTAGAACTGATGCTCAAAATTCCTGGAGTACCAAACACCTAGCAAATGATATCTATAATCATGCAAAACTCTTCACAACTGGTAATATTATTATGTGCAATTAGCCTATTTCCCATAGTAAGGGGCCAGCATTTGTATGAATACACCTCATTAAGTCCACTTGCTTGATCCAGTAACTTGGAATATGCACAACACATTAGCTCAAGTTTCTAAGCAAATCGTGATCCTATGGCTCACCTGGAAGCACTGAAGTCAGTAGTCCAGCATCTTGGCCAATGGTCAGAGACTATTTATATCAATTTAGACTTTCTCTGTCATCCTACTTTAATATACGTGTGTGTGACTGCACTCCTTTATAATCAATATAAATTATAATTTATTACAATTGGAGTGAAGCAGAAAAACTTTGGGGAGTGTACTTAGTTGAGGAAACAATTTAATAGACAAAATTTTACTTTCAAAAATAATATGAGGGGTCAGAGGAAAGTACAACAAGGCTATTGGGGGTGGGTCTTGCCTTGCATATGACCGACCCAACTAGACTCCCTGAACCACATATGGTCCCCAGAGCCCAGCCAGGAGTGATCCATGAGTACAGAGGCAGGAGTAAACCCTGAGCACCACCAGGTGTGGCACCCAAACAAAACAAATAAATAAGGTTGTTTCACCTTATTTTCTTTAAGATTGCTTACTATAAATGTATTAAGCAGTTTTTTCTATTATATTGAAGATATGCTTTTAACGGATATTAAAAATACTGAGGGTTTTAACACTTCTTGTTGAGATAGAGATAGATGATTTAAAAATACTCTAGGATAACAGATGGTAAACTCTTTTGTTTTTTCCTGAGGTCTTCAGACTTACAAGTGATTTACAAGTCATCAGAGAATAGGAGTGCATCTTTTCTGAGTCATTTCAATCTTTCCTAATATGCCTATTTCCATTTAGAAATGTGACAATTGATTTCTGTTATACTGAAATAATTGCTACTTCAAGAATTAATGAATACATTTTCTAGAGCTTAGTGTTTTAGGGAACTGAAAGTATTTCTCAGCAATTCTCTTCATTGGATGCTCTAAAATGGATTTTTGAAGAACTATGAAAATAACTTGGTATCTAGTAACTATAAATTTATTTGGTTCTTTACTTTCTAACTTTATTGTGGAAAACTGTTTATAATACTTAGTCAAGTTCAATGACTCAAAGAGTGCTTTTGAATCATAAATTTTTAAAAAATTGATACAAGCTTAGGAAGTCTGGAAAGAAAGAAAAATAAAGTCTCTTGTCTTTCAGTCTCAAATTTAGACATTCTATTAGTCTCAAATTTAGACATTCTGTTAGTTTTTATTTTGCCATAGTGTAACAAATTACTGTAAGCACACTGACTTAAAAAAGCATACTTGCTCCCATAGTTTTTGATTCTGAGATCAACGAAATAAGAGCCCAGTGACAAATCCTCGGGTATATGGTCAGTTAGTCTTCGACAAAGAGGCAAAAAGTATGAAGTCGAACAAGGAAAGCCTCCTTAACAAATGGTGCAAGTCAGTTATACGTGAAAAGAGAAAAAAAGAATTCAGACCCCTTTCTAATGTCATGTACAGAGTCAAATCTAAATGGATAAAAGACCTTCATTTTAGACCTGAATCTGCGTTATATTGAGGAACACTGAGGCAGTACACTTCATGACTTTGAAGCTAGAGGTATCTTCAATAATTCAATGCCATTGGCCAATCAAAAGGAAAACAAATATAAATAAATGGGACTATAGCAAATGAAGAAGCTTCTGCACTGCAAAAGAAACAATGACCAGAATAAAAAGATGACCCTACAGATTGAGAAAAAATATTTGCCCACCACTCATCTGATAATGGATTAGTAGTAAAAATATATAAAGCAATAGCAGAACTTTATAAGAAAAAACAACTAATTTCATCAAAAGTGGGGGAAAGAGAGGAACATAAATTTTCTCAAAGAAGATATAGATGGACAAAAGATCTAAGAAAAAATACTCTGCATCACTTATTATTAGGGAAATGCAAACCAAAACAACAATCAGTCTCACACCAGTGAGACTGGAAGGCAACATAAAGAACAGAACAGCCAGTCTTGGCATGGACATAGAGATGGTCACTCAAGCTGACGGGAATGCTGACTGTCCTACAAGTTTTAAAAACAATATGGACACTTCTTTTTCTTTGAGTTTTAATTTTTATTTTATCGAATCACTGTGAAAAATGTTACAAAGCTTTCAGGTTTAAGTCTCAGTCATATAATGATCAAACCCCCATCCCTTCACCAGGGCACATGTTCCACCGCCAAGAACCCTGAAATGCCCCCCTTTCCACGGCCCCCCACCTGAGTGGCTAATGATCTTCACTTTACTCTCTATATTTTGAGTACATTCAATATTTCAACAGAGAACTCACTATTATTATTTAGAATTTTGCCCCAACAACCAAACCTGCTGAAAAGGCATCATTTGATAATTTGTTTTCCATTGCTGTGAGTGAAGAATATATGAGCTCACACAGTTGCGACAGCGGCCGCTCAGTTTTGGATTTCTGATATTTTAGTAATTAAGTCCAGAGAGATTTCTGCTAGAAGTCACCGAAAGACAAGGACGAGAGAGAAAAACCTTTCCCCTCCCTGGGCAGCTTGGGGTTGTAGCTCAGTTCACATTTCTGTAAGAAGCCGCTGGGTGCCAAAAGTGATTAGTAGCCCTCCAGGATCATAGTCTTTAAGGAGCAGAGGAGCCGTTTCGTGTGTGTGGCCGCTCCGGTTCTAGTCTGCGTGGGGAGCGCCAATATGGACACTTCATAAAAAAATAGGAACCGAGCTCTCATAAGACCCAGCATCTTGGCATCTACTCCATGGGCCCAAGAACTCTATTCAGAAAAGACATTTGCACTCCTGTGTTCACTGCAAGTGCTTTTCACAGTAGCCAACACCTGGAAACAACCCATGTGCCCAAGAACAGATGAGTGGTTAAAGAAACTTGATACAGATACTCAATGGTATAGTGCTTGGATAAAGGTCAAATCAATTTGCTGGGATGTAGATGTATCTGGAGATTATTATGCTGAGGGGAGTGAGTCAGAAGGAGGGGAACAGACAGACTATGACCTATCTTGTAAGTGGAATGTAAAGAAACATAATAGGGGAATGGCAAATGCCAAGAACAGAAACTGAACACTGGGATTCAGTGGGAATCTTACCACCAGGGAGGTGGAGAGATTAGGATGGAGGGAAACACCGAGACACTGCTGGAGACAGAAGTGGACACTATCAGCAGTATTGTAAACCACAGTGCTTAAAATATATATATTTTAAAGCTATTCTCTTTTCCTGTATTGGAGTAAGATAAAATCCAAAGAATATTTTGCCCATGTTAATCATATTCATTTCATGATAGGAAGCCTAACTACCTGGAAAAATTGCTTATTGTCTTCTGGATAAGTACATAATTACATAAAAATGTAAAAATGCATGCCTACAGGAACCAGATCCAAGTTCTTTCCAATACACTGCATCAGGTCCCCCAAGACCTGTCATGAATGATACAGGAGCACAGAGCCAGAAGTAAGCCCTGGGCATCACTAGGTGTGGCATTCATCCCTCTTTCCCCAAAAGATATGTATGTAAATGTGCACAACTTAACTAACTAGGTTAAACAGTATCTTTAATTTTAAAAATATGGTTTGGGTGTGAAGAAATAGTATGGGGGCAAGGCCAAGTTCCAGCCCCTTCACCATATATGATCCCCTGATCACTGGCAGCAGTGATTCATGAGCACAGAGCCAGAAGGAATCCCAGAGCACATCCAGGTGTGGTGCAAATAGTAAAACAAAGGGAAAACAATCCCAAGCTACCCATTGAGTTTTCTTCATAAATGCTTTAACAGAATTAATTGGTCATCTTAAAAAATGTGTGATGTCATTCCATTAGAATTCCTTAAGTAAAATTCCAGGGTTCAATAAGTCTCTATTATTATCACATGGCTGTGAATTGAGCAGAGGTACAGAGTTCCATATACCTCTAGTCTTACAGATGCAAAGATTGCTTATCAATACCAACAGAACCGTACATTTGTACCAGTGAACCAACAATGACATACCATCATCACTCACTCAAAATTCATAGTTTATGTTAGTGTCTGTTAGTCTTTTTCATTTTGTCAATACGTGAATATATTTGCAATATAAACAGCATTCAAAATTAGGAGACTAAAATCAGTGTATAAAACAATGACTTATGGGGCCAGACAAATAGTACAATAGGAAGTTCACTTGCCTTGCATGCGGCTGACTTAGGTTCAATCCCTGGCATCTCATATTGTCTCCTGAGCACTGCCAGGAGTGATCCCTACGTGACAGAGCCAGGAGAAACCCCTGAGCACTGCTGAGTGTGACCCCCCAAAACAACAACAACTAAACAGCAAAATTTATGCTTTATAAAATTTTATTGTCTTTAAAACTTATTATTAATCTTTATTTTATATGCATTTATATGTACCTGAAATGTATGCATATGGGGTAATTTTGGGGACCTTCTCAAGCAGGTGTTCATGCAACTCCCAGGGATAATTGACCAACTGGGCTGGTGGTTCAACCCGAGGGTCTGGGACTCATTGCTACTTGGTTTCTACTGAGCTGGGATCTTCTGAGCCAGCCCTGTGGTGCTCAGTAGCCTACAGGTCTCCAGGGCTACTGTTATTAAGGTCAAAGAAAAAACAAAATCATACAGTTTATAGCAAAATGGGCAAAACTAGAGGATTCATGCTGAGTGAAGTCAGTGAGAAGCAAAGCAATATATACAGAATCTCTCTCAGATGTGAGACAAAATAAGGAAGGCAGCAACACAGTGCCAAAGGAAACATAAAGGGGGAACTTATCCACACAATTCAGTTGTGGGACGAGTTGAGAAGGAAGGGTAATGGGGTCCTTGGGAGGGAAGTTGGTACACTGGTGATGGGTGTGTTGTTAGAATTATGTGCCTGAGAAACCACTATTAACAGTATTTTAAACTACCGAATCTCAATCAATTTTAAGTAAAATAAATAAAATTGTTGCTAATATTTTTTAATTTTTGGTTTCTGGGCCACACCCAGCTGTGCTTAGGCCTTTCTCTTGGCTATGCTCTCAAGGAATCACTTCTGGTGGAGGTTGGGCACCATATGGGGTTCCAGGGATTGAACACAGGTTGGCCGCATGCAAGGCAAGCACCCTATCTGCTGTACAATCACTCTGGCCCCAATATATTTTTTATCTTAAATTTAAACTTAAGTGGGCATATGTGTGTGTGTTTGCTAAATCTGGAATTTGCCATCGTAGCAGGGAGGCTCTATCACTACACAGCTCACTCAAAATCATGAAGGTAACAAAATGAAAATCTTGGCTTTGGAATTATGTGTGTTAGACGCCCCGTGGTTGTTTATTTTCTAGTCAATCAAGCTGCATAAAGCAAAGGTAATAAAACATTGAAAAAGGTAGAGCATTCCAAGAAGCCATCTGGTTGCTGAACACAAAAAAAGGTTATAGAAATTGAAGAAGGATGGCTCGCTGTGACTGCAGAAGCCACTCCAGTGGACATTATGTGGGTGTTAGATTCTGAATATGTGAAGCTAAAAAACATTTTAGGCATGTTGTTGATGATGCAAATGAGTTTTATTCCTTTGGCTGTCCTACACAGGCTGATATCAGGGATATAGGCACAGGTATTTTGGTTTTATGGAAAAACAGTCAAGGATATAAAGGTAATAACAAAAGAATTAAATTTCTGCTAATTCTAATAACTATACATACTTTCTGTTTAAATTCATATTTTCTTTTCTTTTCTTTTTTTTAATTGAATCACACTGTGAGATACAGTTACAAAGCTTTCATGTTTGAGTTTCAGTCATACAATGATAGAACACTCATCCTCTACCAATGCATATTTCCCACCACCAATGTCCCCAGTATCCCCCCTTCCCAACCCTCCTCCTGCCCCTATGGCAGACAATTTCCCCCATCATACTCTCTCTCTCCTTTTGGAGATTATGGTTTGCAATATAGGCTATTACGTTTGATCGTTTATCTACTTTCAGCTCACATCTCCCATTCCGGGCGATTCCTCTAACCATTATTGACTTAGTGACCCCTTCTCTATTTCATTTGCCTTCTCTCCCAGCTCATGAGGCAGGCTTCCAGCTATGGAGCAATATTCCTGGTCCTTGAGTGTACTGTCGTTGGGTGTCAGTCTCATATTATGTTATTTTATATTCCACAGAGTCTCTTGCACCCGCACCTGGCTTTCTTTACCCAGGGCCCCTTGGAGGAGGGTGGGTTTAGTTTTTCTCCCCGCCCTGAGCAGAGCCCCGGCAGCTGAAGACCTCCAGAACCCAGCTACAGCCATGCTCAAGGCCACTCTCCACATGTTCAGATGAGCCTCACACCTGAAGGAACTGGCCGAGGAACCCAGGAGTGCGGGACCTGAGGCTGATATCTCTAAGCCTGCTCGGATCGGGACTGGACCTCCTCAAACCAGATCCCCCATTTTCCAGTAGCTTGGCAGCCACACCCACAAACTGCCCCCAGTGCCATGTAATCTCGTCAATGGCCAAGATCCAGAGACTAAAACAAAGCTCCTGGAAGTGCCTGGCTGCATTTGTGGCTATGCAACCTCTTAAAGCCTAGTTCTCTCTTTCGGGGAAGGTGGCAAGGTATCCAGAGCATCCTGCCCACACGGCAGAGCCTGGCAAGCTCTCCTTGGTGTATTCTAAATGTCAAATACAGTAACAATGATGGGTCTCATTTCTCTTACCCTGAAAGAGCCTCCAATGTGGCATCACTGGGAAGAACGAGTAAAGAGAGGCTGCTAAAATCTCAGGGCTAGGATGAATGGAGACGTTACTGGTGCCCGCTCTAGCAAATAAATGATCAACGAGATGACAGTGACACAGTGATACAGTGATATTCCACAAATGAGTGCAGTCATTCTATGTCTGTCCCTCTCTGTCTGACTCATTTCACTTAGCATGATGCTCTCCGTGACAATCCACTTATAAACAAATTTCATGACTTTATCTTTCCTAACAGCTTAGCATTCCATTGTGTATATGTAGCAAATTTTCTTTAACCAGTCGTCTGTTCTCGGGCACTCGGTTTATTTCCAGATTCTGGCTATTGTGAACAGTGCTGCAATGAACATACAGGCGCAGTTATCATTTCTACTGTGCTTTTTTGCACCCTCAGGATATGACAGGATATACTGTGCTTTTTGCACCCTCAGGATATGACAGAAGTGGTATTGCAGGGTCATAGGGAAGCTCAATTTCTAGTTTTTGAAATTGAGTTTATCTCGTTGTTTCGATTTGCATCTCCCTGAAGATTAGCGATATAAAGCATTTTTTTTCATGTGCCTTTTGGCCATTTGTATTTCTTTTTTTTGAGGAAGCTTCTGTTCATTTCTTCTCTCCATATTTTGATTGGGTTGGAGTTTTTTCTTATACAATTCTAGCTAGTGTTAAGTATATCCTGGATATTAACCCCTTATCAGATGGGTATTGGGTAAATATTCTTTTCATTCAGTGGACTCTGTATTTTGGTAACTGTTTCTTTTGAGGTGCAGAAGCTTCTTAGTTTGATATATTCCCATTTGTTTATGTTTGTTTCCACTTGCTTGGTACCTGGTGTTTCATCCTTAAAGATGTTTTTAGCTTCAATGTCATAGAGAGTTCTACCTACATTTTCCTCCATGTACCTTATGGATTTGGATCTGATTTTGGGTCTTTAGTCCACTTTGACCTGACTTTTGTCCCTGGCATTAGACAGAGGTCAGAGTTAATTTTTTTTTTTGCATGTAGCTGTCCAGTTTGCCCAGCACCACGTGTTTTAGAGGCTTTCCTTGCTCCACTTCACATTTCTTGCTCCTTTATCAAAGATTAAGTGCTCATATATTTGAGAGTCTGTGACAGAAATTCAATTCTGTTCCGTTGAATTCCAATCTGTTTCTAGTCCAATACCAAGCTATTTTATTTACTACTACTTTGTAGCATGGTTTGAAGTTGGGGAAGGTGATGCTACCCATCTTCTTTTCCCCATGAATTACTTTAGTAATTCATATGGACTTATTGTTCCATATGAACTTAAGGAGTGTTTTGTATATTTCTTTGAAAAATATCATGGGTATTCTGATAAGGCCACATTAAATCTGTATGGTGCTTTGGGGAGTATTGCCATTTTGATAATGTTAATTCTCCCTATCCATGAGCAGGGGATGTGTCTCCATTTCCTAGTGTCCTCTTTTATTTCTTGAAGTAGTGTTTCGTAATTTTTCTTGTATAGGTCCTTCACCTCTTTAGTTAAGCTGATTCAGAGGTACTTGATTTTCTGATACATTCATATTTTTACGCCCAATATCCACATGGTTTCCAGGAGCCATCAACTTTAAATATCAACAGCTATCGGCTCCCGATCGAGTTGCTTAAAGGCCATGATCCCAGAGACTGAGAAACAAATATTGAAACCCGGGGGCTTTTGGCAGAAATTCATCCAGTCTCTGAATTAGGGTTTCGGCCCCAGGCCATCCCAGGTGGGAAAAGGTACTGATCCACTGCCTTTTCCCCCTGGTGACTCAGGGGCCGCCATCTTCCGGAGGCCAGTGGACAGGCAGGTTTGGGCCCGCAGTGACGAGGCACACGGAGTCTCACAGGATGGGGGTAGGGCTGGCCCCTTCCTCCCTTGCCCCGACGAGACCCCCGAGTCTCTGCCCACGAATGGCCTTTCTGGCTCCTGATCGAGTTGCTTAATGGCCATGATCCCAGAGACTCAGAAACAAATCTTGGAACCCAGCAGCTTTTGGCAGAAATATCTCCAGATTTAATTATTAAAATTCCAAAATTCATAATCAGTAATAGAAAACGAAATGTCTAATGTTGCCTTTTCGGCAGATCTAAGTGTTGGGGGAAAATCTCAAATAATAATGGTGGGTCCAGTGTCAAAATATTGAATGTAATCAAAGTAGAGAGAGAGTAATGTTGAAATCATCTGCAACACAGGTAGGGGGAGGGTAGGGATGGGGGGGATACTGGGGGTTTTGGTGGTGGAAAATGTGCACAGGTGAAGGGACGGTGTCTCAGCATTGTATGACTGAGACTTAAACCTGAAAGCTTTGTAACTGCTCTCATGGTGATTCAGTAAATAAATTTAAAAAATAAAAAATAAACCAAAAAAGAAAAAATAAATATCAAAAGCTATTATTTTTAACCCAATCATCCAATTGCTATCAGCTTCCGAAGCATCTCATACCTTCTTTTCACTTTCCACTTCCACGTTCACAATCAATGTTCAGTCATTCAAAATCATAGTCCCTCATGACAGCTGTGCTTGTTTTTTCACTGTACACTATCCAATTCCATTGAATTATCCTACCACTTACACACACACACATTCACAAATCTTATCCAATAAGCTGCTCAACACATCTATTATTCATGCATTGGGCCAGTATAAATTTTAATAGACTCCAAACTTATTAAGGTTGTTTCCTTGCTGAAATATTTCTCAGTGCATCTATTCAATAAAAACTTCACAAATATCAGGTAAGTTAATTAGTGAAGTTGGATTGTGTTTGAATTTCAAACACTTTGGATGTTCTCCACTTCTGCAAAATAATATTCACAAGAACATGTCTTTCTACTTTTTGAAAATTACTATTTATTTGCAGGGGTATCTATGAAGAATAATTTGCTACTATAAGAAAGATGGTATGAAAATGTTTAAACAATTTCCCAGTTTTTTAATCTAAATGATTTTTTAAAACTGTGAGTTGAATTCTCTGTTATTTTGAGTATAATTCTTTTTCAGACTTGTATATGGCAGATAAGCATAAGAGCCAATTAGTATAGTTTATCATATCTTCTCCAATGTATTAGATTGTCTTATTTTGGTACTTTTATTTTACTTTGTAGAGATTTTTCAATTTTCTGGGAATTATTTGTTTATTTTTTGCTTTTGCTGCACTTGCTTTTGCAAATCCAGAAAAAGATAACGACTTGCCAACGATGCATTCTAGGAATTTTATGATTTCAGGTCTTAGTCAACTTTACTTCATTAATTTTAATTTTAACTGATTTTGTATATGTTGTAAGATAGTGGTCCAGTTTTATTGAAAAAATTATTGAAGTTTAGAGGATGAATCCCACACCTGGCAGTGCTCAGGGCTGACTCCTGGCTCTGTGCTTAGGGATCATGCCTGGCAGTGTCCCGGCACCATTTGTGGATTGAACTGGACTTGCCTATGTGCAAGGCAATAACCCCTGCACTCTTCTCCGGCACAAAGGTGGTGCTCTCTCATACTGAATTTTTGTGCTCTGTTGTAAATAAATTGACTATGTATCTATTTATTTAGAGATTCTCTATTCTGTTTCATTACACTCAATCTCTATTTTTTGGTCAATGTAGCACTGTTTTTATTAGTATATAACTTCTAAATATAGTTTGAATCAGAGAACATGATACCTCTAATTTTATTTTGGTCAAAATTATAATTCCATAGAAATTTTAGGATTGTCTAAAAACATCATCAAAATATCAATAGTTATTGCCCTGAACCTGTAGATTTCTTTAGGTAATTAAATAGATAATGTTAACTCTCCTAATCCATGACATAAACCACCTTTTCATTAATTCGTGTCTTTATTTTTTATTACAGTATTATAGTTTTCATTTAAATGTAGTTTTACTCTACCTTTATTTCTATTTTATTCCTTTGAGGTGATTGTAGTTGGTGTTTCTTTCAAAATTCTCTTTCTGAGGAGATACACACACCTATGTTCACTGAAGCATTATATACAATAGCCCCAAACTGAAAACAACTTAAGTTCCCAACAAGAAATTAATGGATCAAGAAACTGTGGTATATAAACATAGGTGGAATATTATTCAGCTATGAGAAAAAATAAAAGTGAAGTTTGCGAATATTTGCATGAAATTGGAGGGTATCATGTTAAGTGAAATGAGTCAGAAACAGAAAGCCAAATACCAGATGATCTCACTCATGTGCAAGAGTATAAAAAACAAAGCAAGGATTCGGCAATCCCCAAGTGATACAAAACCTGAATATGGTTAAGAGGTGGACAGGAGTATCTTGGTATAACTGTGGAGGGATCTGGTATTCTGTTGGTGGACATGGTGTTGTAGTACGCAAGTATAAAACAACAATACTGGTACTATTTGAAATATAAATGTGCAAATTTGGCTTTACATTTTATCGAATGTTCTGTTTGAGATTACTGTGCTACATTAAGATACCTCTTTATTTAATAAAAATCATATCCCAGGAGCCAAAATGATAGTACAGCAGGCAAGGTGATTTTCTTGCACAGGTTTGATCCCTGGCACCCCATTTGGTCCCTGAGCACCACTAGAAATGATCCCTGAGCATATAGTCAGGAGTAAACCCTGACTACAGCTGGGTGTGACCCATTAAACAAAACAAAAAAAGTAAATCATGTAAAAATAATTCCACTTTCTTATGGTTTGTCAGGGTATACAGAAACATAATTGACATTTGTAGATTGACTTTATATCTTAGTTTTATTGAGTTCATTAATTAGTTCTAATAACATTTTTTGTGTAAAGTCTTTTAGAGTTTCACTTATTTTAATTATTCAATTATTCATCAACATGAATTTATAGGCATTTATATTACTGTAAGATTTGAAATTGATTATTACATTGTTAATTTTGTTCCTGAAATTGTCCTAGGCTGGATTACTGGGGGTTCCTTTAAGTTGGCTTCTATGTCATTTTGACATTCTGCTATAATTCTTTGAATATTTCATTATTATGATTGAGGTTTTTAGGGCCACACTGAGCATTCTCAGGGTACTCCTGACTCTGGACTCAGAGATTACTTTTGGTGGGTTTGGGGCACCATTTGGGGTGCCAGGGATCAAATCTGGTTTCCCAACATACAAGGTACCCTAACCGCTGTACCATTGCTTCAACTTTATAATAATAATGAATGAATACTTTATAATAATAAAAAATCTTCCAGGCTTATCTTGTACTATCCTTGCTCCTAATCTGTAATTCATTCTTTATCCAAGTGTCCTGTTTATTTTCAGGGTGTAGATTAAATTTAGAAACCAAGTTATGAGCCCCAGGTATGTTGGTCATTTTGCCATTACACCTCTATCATTACTTCTACACTCTATAGCAGATAGACCTATAAACACCCTCCTTCCCCCAACACCTCTATCCACTTTCATTTTTATGTGCATATATGTGGAGATATAGATCTAAAATTAATATTCATCTGATCCATTCTAATGCTATAAGGTTAATTCTAGTTTTCTCTCTATATTTGTGACTTTTTTTCAATAATGAATTTTTGACTTATTATCTGCAACAATTTAGTTATTTGATAATATCAAGTATGTATATTAAGAAACTTTAGAAAGGATAACCATGCTCTATAGTGCATTACGTGTTTACAGTATATTTTGTCTTGAGATTTATACTGTATGACTTAAATATAGTTTTATGTAATTCATTACATTAGTTGTTTTATTTCCCAAACTTTAGATTTGGTTTAGTTAAGTTCCATTTTGTTTTCTTCCTTATCCTGATTTATTAATTAATTACCTATCAATTAAAATAATTTATTTATTCCAAATATTGTTAAAGTATTAAAACTAAGTGATAAGATTCACTCAGAGAAATGCCACTACTCACTTCTTTCCCCATACATGATTCTAGTTCTTACCTATATTGCCAATATTATTTATTTCTGTAATTTTATTGAGGGTGGTGGTTGGTTGCTAAGTATCTTTACTCTATAGCTTTATACATGTAAACCGTACACACTACAATTAAACTATGTTCTTGGTCACTAGCTTATGCATATAATGCCCAATTCATAGCTTCTTATATATCTCTCTTACACTGAATATCTTATACTATGGATACTCTTCAGTACTTTGCTTTTCCGTTTTATAAATCCTAAAACTCTTTTCATTTAAGTCTTTGATGCTTCCACCCAGTTTTCATAGCTTCACAGTAATTCATCATGTGGTTGCACTATGGTTTATTTAAGCACCTTTCATTTTAAGGGAAAATTTGTAAATAAACCATTGATGCAACAAATTTATTTTGTTGATTTAATATTTTTATGGGCTTATCTTGAATAATGTTTTTTTAACTTCATTAAAAAATCGCATCCCTCTATAGTAAGAACTTTCCAATAACATTTTCATTCACAATATTGAATAATCTATTAAAAATTATATAGTTGATGTTTTTAAATTTAAGCAGAATAAAGAAAAGAAAGTTTGCTATAAACACATCAAATAAGCTTCCAGGTGATGCTGTTCTTTTGTTTTTACCTCCTCGATCTCGGGCAGCTAAACTTTGACCCCTTCTTAATGTAATGTCCAACTGGTACATTCCGGGATCGGCCAAAGGGACATCTGCATTACTGGTTCCAGCAGTACTTATTTTCTGTAAAAAAACATACAAAATATTGCATTTTAAAATCTATTCTCTATTTCTTCCAACAGAAAAAATATATATATTCCTCAGAGTATAAAAATTAAAAATATTAAAAAATCAAATTGTAAAATTAGTAAATTAGATCATCATAGGAATTCATACAATATCATAAACACCAAGTTCCCTTAAAATTTTGAATGTAATTCTAATGACTCAAAATAAATTATGGTGAGTATAAGGATTTCTGCTTTAACTCCCATTTGAGACAGCAAATATAACTGGTGAAACATTTCTCATGGAAATAAGTTCAACTAAGATCAATATAAAACTAATAGAGCCTGATATAAAATTAATACTAATGATGAATGGACAACAAAGGTACGCAAGAGCCATTAGTTTCCATAAAACTGAAAGTGAAAACTAAAGCAATTTAACCAGGTTATTTGTTAATTCACTTGTCTATGCAAATAAAAGTGATCACACTGATAGATTATACAATGTCATTTCATACACAATGAAATGTAAAATTTAATGTAATTATACAAAAATAAATTCATCCAGAATTTTGATATTATTTGTAAGAAGTACTCAATGGGCCTAAATTTATAATGATGTTTATGTAGAATAAAAGTCACAGACTTTTCTAGAAATGAAATATTTGCAATTGAATACCTTTATGAATATTCTTAAAAACAATATACTCCATTCATTTACAGGCACTGAGTTACAAAAGCACTAGTAAGAGTAATTAACTATACTAAAATAATACAAAAATATACTAAAATTATATGTCACATTTGATAGTTTCTGTCACTTTAAATAAACAAAAAATTACTTTTGTCACATGTTTCAAATAATTAAAAAATTTTATAATATCTTCCAATTCAAAATTTTTAATAATATGCCTGGGTAGACTAAAATACCGCCCCTCTCGGAGAGCCCAGCAAGCTACTGAGAGTATCCTGCCTGCATGGCAGAGCCTGGCAAGCTACCCATGGTGTATTCGATATGCCAAAAACAGTAACAAGTCTCGAAATGAAGATGTTACTGGTGCCCGCTCGAGCAAATCAATGAGCAATGGGATGACAGTGATACAGTGATACAGTCTAAAATAATAGATATCAATTTATTTCTTTTAATCCTATAATTCACATAAAAGCAACTGTAAATCAGCATTTTAAAAGTTGCTGTCACTGTCATCCTGTTGCTCATCGATTTGTTTGAGGGGGCACCAACAACATCTCTCATTGTGAGACCTGTTGTTACTGTTTTTGGCATATCGAATACGCCACAGGTAGCTTGCCAGGCTCTGCCGTGTGGGCGTGATACTCTCGGTAGCTTGCCGGGCTCTTCGAGAGGGGTGGAAGAATCAAACACGGGTCAGCCTCCTGAAAGGCGAATGCCCTACCACTGTGCTAATTATGAATGTCCTATCTCCTTTCCAGCAGTCATATGTTGAGAGATCTTTTTCCAAGTGGTTGAATATATTATAAAAGCAAATATATGTATATATATATATGCTTATTTTATTTTGTAGGGCTTTCCATTTTATTTTAACAAACAATACATATATTTTACTATCTCAGTTTAAGAAGAAAAATCATAATTACCTTTATTATTTTATTTTTATTTTTAATTGAATCGCCGTGAGAATAGTTACAAAGCTTTCAGGATGAAATCTCAGTCATACAATGATCAAACACCCATCCTTTCACCAGTGCACATGTTCCACTACCAAGATCCCTAGTATACTCCCCTCCCACCCACCCCCCACCCTGCCTGATTCTAATGTTTTGAGCTTATTTAAGCATCACTGTCCTTCACATAGGAATTTCAGGAAATGATTTCCTTCCTGCCCCTGGGGACCTGGGGCAGTTTGCTTAAAGTACAGGATCCTGAGACAAGCTGGGAGCAGTAGCCCCAGTAGGGGTGAAGGGTGAGGGGTACTGCTCTGACGGGGTAACAGTAATGAATTCACCAGCATGTTTCTCCGCTGACTGCTTCTTGCAGTGCCCTCCTCTCTGTCTCTCTGTTTCCCAAAGTCGCCATTACTGCACCCTTCAAATCCCTGTGGCTACTGGGTTGAGCCAGGCTCTGGTAGTAGCCTTGGGTATAGTTGGGGGGAGGCAGTTTCTATTTGTTGGCTTCAAGAAGGTAAATTTCTTTTAAAAATTTTAATTAAAGAGTTGTGATTTATGAAGTTATTGACCGGGTAGGGTGTTTGTCTTGCACGTGGCTGACCCAGGTTCGATTCCTCCATCCCTCCCAGAGAGCCGGGCAAGCTACAGAGTGTATCCTGCCCGCACGGCAGAGCCTGACAAGCTACCCATGGCGTATTCGATATGCCAAAAACAGTAACAACAATTCTCACAATGGAGACGTGACCAGTGCTCGATCAAACAAATTGATGAACAACGGGGCTACAGTGCTACAGGCTTTCTAGGCGCAGGAAGTGGATAGTACTGTAGTTCTGAAACTTTTAGAATAGAAATGAAATTCTGTTAAGCAAAGAGAGCTTCAAAAAACACTATTAGCTGTGGACGAAGAGATAGGACAGGGGCTAAGATGTACAGGGATTGTTGTCTTGCATCCAGCATTACCCGCTCCTCCCGGCACCCCCATTTCCACACAACATGATTTCCTCAGGGCAGGACTGTGTGTGTGCAGGGGATGGGAGCAGAAATATCATATCAGTAAAGAGCAGTAGGGCCAATGTCCCTCCAAATTTAACCATCGTTAAACTGGCCAATTTGCAAAGTCAGGATGTAACCTATTTTCTCTGTTAAACTACAAGAAGAATAACTGAACATTTCTTCAGATCTCTTTCAAGATCGATTGCTCTTTTGTTATGAATCACCTCTCTACATCCCTTACCTATTATCCACTTTCGTCCTTTTATAAAAGTTAGCGATTGTGTCTTCTACTGGATAAACTTTATGGCAGCAATCCATATATGTATATGTTATATTGATATTATATACATACATAGATATTGACATATATTGATATTGATAGATATTATATGTGCATATATGATATGTATTTATAAACATTGTTGTATCATTAACATACCCGTGGCATATTCGATATGCCAAAAACCGTAACAAGTCTCTCAATGGAGACGTTACTGGTGCCCGCTCGAGCAAATCAATGAGCAAGGGACAGCAATGTTATAGTGCTATATTTAAATTTCACTTCACAGAGTGTTTGGGACGCACACATAATTTTAAGAGATCAAAGGCAATTCCCGTACACAACTTTAGAAATTGACAGGACAAGATTGGGATGAAGCGTGGAATAGAAAGGCTCTCTTCTTCACTTTTAGATGGCATATGTTTGACTAAGGTACACCTTAGCATCTCCAGGCCTCTGACCTCCACCAGGCTTCCAACCTGAAAGAGTTTAAAACATCAACTACAGCCGAGCATGGAAAACTCACTGACACACGGCACTTCCACGCTGCGGCTCCTCATGATTACTTTTAAAATCAATACCTATTACTTTTTAAAATCAATACCTATTGAGGTATATTTATGGTCTCTATTGAAATCTATGTTTCATATTCAGGGATATTTAAAAATTTCAGAGACCAGAAACTGGAACGATAACACAGTGCGTTGTGTGCTTTCCTTATACCTGACTAACTTGGGTTCGATCCCTAGCACCCCAGATGGTCCCACGAGCCTGCCAGTCGTGATCCTTGAGCACAGAGCCCGGAGCTAGACCTGAGCACAGCAGTACATGGCTCAAACACAAAGACAAAGCTTCAGAGACTAATATACCTGCTCTTTTCTTTCCATAGGATGGGTGAAGTTAGAGAAATCCTATGCTGATAAGGCTAATTTATAAGATTTCTGAATAATAGTTCAGTTTGTCATAAAAGCCAGGTCTGGTCAATAGAAAAAGAAATAAGAAATGATATAAGAGATATTGAAGAGATGCAATGAACTGAATTAGTCAACTGCTAAGCTGTGGGAAATTTGGGGAATGGCCACATGAGTCACAGAAGTTGGAGTTGAGTTCCTGGGGGATGGTAATGTGGAAAGCAGAGAGCATAGGGATGGAGAAACGATTTTAAGGTCACCACTAAATCTCCAGATCCCTTCAACTCGATGAAAGAAAACATCCAAGTATTTAATTAGATCTAGAGAGACACTAATCCTTAGGCTCACTGTAACAGCTTCAAGAAATAAATTGGTAGACTGACTACCTGAAGAGTTATTAAAGTCATAATTTAAAATATATAGCCTAAATATTTTAAAGTGTTTACTAAATCCCCAAAGAAGAAGGTGTATTAGAAAATGTGTCTTCGCAGCCATGCTAATGGCCGCTCCCCACACACTTGGGCCGAGCCTCACCCATGAGTGAACCTATTCCTGGACCGCATGACACTTCATATCACACACACCCTACCCATATGCCAAGAGTACCGCACCACGTTTGATGGGGTTCAAAGTAGGAGGTAACCAATCTTAGAGGAAAATTTTTTTACAGAAATAGATATACATATATATACATATACATATACTTATACACATACATATGCCCCTTGGAGATCCTGGCAAGCTACTGAGATATCCTGCCTGCACAGAAGAGCCAGACAAGTTCCCCATGGCATATTCAATATGCCAAATACAGTAACAGTAACAGGTCTCATTCGTCTGACCCTGAAAGAACTTCTAATTGCTGGAGAAGACAAGTAAGGAGAGACTGCTAAAATCTCAGGGCTGGGACAAATGGAGATGTTACTGGCTCCCTCTCGAGTAAATCAATGAACAATGGGATGACAGTGACACAGTGATACAGTGATATATATATATATATATACATATATATATTTATATACACACACACACACACAAGGCTCAACCTTTAACACAACATGCCAGTGATTTCTTATAGAAGGGCTTAATTACCCCTGGGTGAAATATAACAACCTTCATACTCTTTCCTCTAAGAATATTTTTCTTTGTGATTTTTATACATTTTATTTTCCTAAGGTAGTTCACTCTAATATTTGACCATCTACTCTCCATGTTCTTCTCTTTCAGACTTTGACAACTATCTTTGTACTCTCTGATTCTCTTCTTAACTATTTTAAATTTCAAAGGTTAGTGAGATTACACAGAGTATTTGTTTTCTTCAGTAAAGTATCCCTAGGTACATAAAAATGGAAGGTTTTCCCTCTTATTTTAAGCTGACTAGTATTTTATTTTATGCATAGACCAAATTTTATTTCTCCATTCCTCAATTAATAGCCACTTATATTTCCCTATCTTGGCTATTATGAATGATGCTGCAATGAAATTGGGTGTCAGGATCTCACTGACATCCTGACTTAAATTACTGTGGAAAAAATAAGCCTGGAAGCATAACTTAATAAATAAGAAAAAGTAGAATTGCTAATGTTATGTACACACACACACATTCACCAAGAAAACACACAAACCCATAAAAAACCCTGAGTAGTCAAAGCAGTTCTGAAAAAGGACAGAGCAAAAGTGGCGTGCTAGGTCTGAGGGCTGGGGCACATGCGTCTAGGAGGCTGAAGTCAATGCCTAAACACTGTTGGGAGCAACTCCTAAGTGCAGGACCTAGAGCTATCCTGAAAATCACAAAAGCATCATACTTTCTAATTTTAAGCTATAAGATGAAGCTACTGGAACATTAGCGCAGAGGGTAGGGAGTTTGCTTTGCACGCGGCTGAACTGGGTTTGATTCCTCCATCCTTTTCTCGGAGAGCCCAGCAAGCTAGTGAGAGTATCCCACCCACACGGCAGAGCCTGGCAAGCTACCCATGGCGTATTCAATATGCCAAAAACAGTAACAGCAAGTCTCACAATCGAGATGTTAGTGGTGCCCACTTGAGCAAATTGATGAACAGCGGGACGACAGTGCTACAGTTCAGTGCTACTATGAAGCTAAATATATCCAAATAATATACTACAGCACAAAAGTAAGCAAAAAGACTGTGATAGGAGATTAAAAGATCCAGAAAAAAACCTCTGCTTACAGAAAAAACAATATTTGAGAAGGAATTAAAAATTATAAATGGGTTCCAGGCATCATCATCATCATCATCATCATCATCATCATCATCATCATCATCATCATGTGATTAAGTGGAATAGATAGCTTTTTTAATAAATAGTGGTTGCAAAACTACATACCCAAATGTCAAAGAATAATTTTTTTTTAGCTTTTGTTTTGGGGCCGTACTCAGTGATGCTTCAAAGTTATTCCTGGCTTTGAGTTCAGAAATCGCTCCTGGCCATGCTCAGGGGATCAGCCACAGCCAATGCTCAAGGCCCCTCTCCACACGTTCGGATGAGCCTCACGCATGCATAGGATGGCAAGATCGAATATGGGTTGGCCATCTTCAAGACAAATTCCCTATCCCCTCTACTATCACTCTAGCCCTCAAAGAATGAAATGAGACCTCCACTTGACACCACACATCAGAATAAACTCAAAATGGATAAAAGACTTAAGACATAGGGGGTGGAGCAATAGTACAGCGGGTAGGGCATTTGCCTTGCATGGGGCCGACCCAGGTTCGAATCCCAGCATCCCATATAGTCCCCCAAGCAACTCCAGGAGTAATTCCTGAGTGCATGAGCCAGGAGTAACCCTTATGCATCGCCAGGTGTGACCCAAAAGCCAAAAATAAAAAAAAAGACTTAAGACATAGACCTGAAATTGTAAAGCTTTTAAAAGAAATAGGAGAATCTCTTGAAATAGAATTAAGTATTAGTATAGATTTTTGAATATGATTTAAAAGGCAAAGGTGAAAAATTTTAAAAGATTCAGCACATGGGGCCAGAGCAGTAGTACAGTAGGTAGGGTGTTTGCCTTGCAGTAGCTAACCAGGGTTCTATCCCCAGAATCCCATGTGGTCCCCTGAGCACTGACAAGAGTAATTCCTGAGTACAGAGCCAGAAGTAGCCCCTGATCATTGCCCCGTATGCCCCCCTCCCCAATAAAAGGATTCAGTGCAATTAGAACAGTCAATGACAGTCAATGAAATAAAAAGGCAACTTAAGGAATCATCATCAATCATCATCATCATCATCATCATCATCATCATCATCATCATCATCATCACCATCATCCTGTTGATTGTTGAATTTCTAGAGCGGTCTCAGTAATGTCTCCATTCGTCCGAGCCCTGATATTTTAGAAACCTCTCTCTACTCGTCCTTCCCAATGATGCTCATTGGAGGCTCTTTCAGGGTCAGGGGAATGAGACCCAGCTTGTTACTGGTTTGGGCATATAAATATACCATGGGGACCTTGCGACGCTCTCCCATGTGGGCAGGAAACTCCCGGTAGCTTGCCAGGTTCTCCCAGAGTAGAAGTCGGCTAGAAGATATCTAGCAGAGATTCTCTTGCCTGCACGCCCGGCTGTCTTTCCCGGGGCCCCTTGGAGGGGATGGGCTCCAGCTTCCCTCCCTGCCCCAAGCAGAGCTCCCGGTGGCCAAAGACTCCAGAGCCTCAGCCACAGCCATGCTCAAGGCCCCTCTCCACACGTTCGGATGAGCCTCACGCATGAAGGTACTGGCAGAGGAACCCAGATGTGTGGGACCCGGGACTGAGACCTCCAAGCCTGCTCGGATTGGGACTGGGCCTCCTCTGCCCAGATTTCCCATTTCCCAGTAGCTAGGTGGTCACACCTAGGGACCGCCCCTGGAAGTGAAAGGAATGAACTTGAGGAATGGGATAAATATTTTCAAAATATATATCAGAAGGGACTATTTTCTAAAATATGTAAGAAATTCATATAGTTTAAGAGCAAAACATAAATAACTCCACAAAAAAGGTACAGAGAGTTTATATTAAGGAATATATAAGAAGACATAATATAATAAATTATGTTTATTAAAGAAGACAGTCAAATGGTCAACAAGTATTTGTAAAGTGGTTACAACATTTTGTAAACATTTCTAAAGTGGTTACAACAATCACAACACTTTGTAAGCATTTGTAAAGTGGTTACAACGATCACAACCAGAAAATACAAGTCAAAACCACAATTAAATATCACCTTAGGCCTGTAAAGATGACAACTGCTTACAAAAATTTTATTATAAATGCTGGGGAGGACGTGGAGGGGAAAGGTAGCAAGCATACTCTTGAGAATGTTGACAGTGACGGCCACTATGGAGAAGAGTATGCAGAGCTGCTCCTGCCCCTTGCCCCGAGTAAAAAAGATTGGTCATTTAACATAATTTGATTGACATGTCCAGCCAGTTGTTTGCCTTACCATTTGTAGTCAGGAAAACAGCCCTGTCACAGGACTTATTATAATTATAATGAGTTCACATACTATGTGCTAATTTTTAATGCCCATTTTCTCAGTGAAATGGAAATTCATAAATAAAGAAGCCAGATCTGCTTTGTTTAAGAGTGTCTCCTTTAAGAACACCCTGGCACTTAGCAAAGTTCTTGTATGAAGGATGTATGTGCTCAGTAAATATTTATCAAGTATACGGACAAATAACTGAGGGAAAAAAAGCTGACTGCTTTTATCTCTTCTTATGAATTTTTTATTTTCATAGGTCACTGGAAGAAAGAACAGCAGTGTGAAGGAATGACTGGCTAATGGAGGATTCCTAGCAGGGAGCCTACTGGAAATTTAGTAAACCTCAGGGTACCAAACTCAGTCGTTCTTAACTCAGGGCTTTACACATCAGAGAACTCCTAGCATTGGAATTTTGAAAAACAAAGCACTCCTTTTGTAGGTGGTGATGTCAAATTTCCTGTGTGCAATCCTTCCCTCATTTCTGTATAGACAAGCTGTTCTCAACCTCAAGGGCTTTGCTGAGAGCCCATGGAACTCTGTGGGTGGGGCTCAGGCACCTGCATTTTCTTCTTTCAGTGCCACAAGGGATAGTGCATGTGAACTAACTTGGTTCATTGTGCCGATCACAAAGGCAAGCCTGAGAAAGCTGAAGCATAAAAAATTTTTTTTGGATTTCTCTAAATTGTATCATGAAATATTTAGAGTATGTGTGAAAGTCAATACGATGTCATATGGCTTTGAGCTCTACCTCTTATGAAGTCTTTTTAACTTAAAGGGAAGAAAGCTTCCACTAGAAGATAGAATGCTGTTGATGAATTCAGAGTTGAGAGTGCTACCTTTTAGCTAATAAAGGTTATTTTTTTTCTTTTTCAGTGCTGGGCACTGAATCCTAAATGCAAGTTAAAGCAAGTGCTTTGCCACTATCTACATCCCCATATCTATCTGGCTTTTTTTGGGGGGATTTTTCATAAGATACATAAATGGAATTACTCAGTTAACTGGGGCAGTAGATCCTTACTTAAACAGTAAACAGACTTATCGTAACACTGCACATAAGGGATATCTGGATTCAAAGGCATTTCTTGGATACTGCTAGTGTTGTAAGGCCAGGGGCTTATAGTGGATTACCAACATAATCCCCTTTCAGTTAAAATTTTCTGTGAGCCTTCATATATTTAACGTTTAAAAATTAGCAACCAATTCAATTATATAAAGCAGTATCACTGAGGATTTTCGCTGTCATTACAGGTTAGTAGTTAGTCATCTGTCCTAATTTATATGACATTGAAAATGCTTGCACAATGACATCTTCATCTAATTTAAATTAAACATTTTAAAATAATTTTTCAAGAACAGAACTCAAAAGGCAATGAGATAATCAAAGTTTAGTGAGATTTGCGAGATTGTCAAGGAAACATAATTAGTCGGTCAACTGACGAAATGGCTTAGAAAGCCTTAACCATAATGAATGGGGAAAATAAATGGTAACCAAGGGAATACCCCATAAGTATGCCCGTAATGGTATCTGACTCATCCACAGCCACACCTGAAAGCTTCCACTTAATTCTATGTGTTTGCAACTTCTTTGCTTCTTGTTCACAGCTCATTAGACGAGAGTTGGGCATGTGAACTATGGGTTGAACATGAAGAGTCTCTGGTACAACAAGCTGGTATTTAGTGAAGGTGTTATTAGGCAAAGGTGATTTGGAACAGGCCCGGAGAAGAAAAGGTTAAAAGTGGCTGCTAACACTGAGTTATCAAAAAGGAGAGACTAAAGAGAACGTGATGATCTACATATAACAGCAAATGAGCAAAAATGCCAGAATCAAGCCAAAAATTATCCAGAAAAAATACAATAGAGGCTACAGCCTAACTTTGCTTCAGAACATGTAGACATATCAACTAACTGAAGCCAAGAATGATAATGGTGAGCATAAGATGACTATCTTGGAGCAGCCTTGAGGCCCATGAGCTGGCTACTCAGGGCTCAGTGCTCTTGGCTAAGTGTTCTATAGGGTCTGTCCCCTTCTTACCCTCTTTGGTATTGATGAGATGTCTTAAGTGGGTCCTTGACACTTGAAACAAAAAAAATGAGAAAAGAACCTAAAAATGAGGAAAAAGAATAAAAAAGGCAAGAAAACAGACAACATAGGACATCAATAGTCAGAGAAGAGTGATATGGGAGACAGTGGCACAGAAATGCTACAAACAGAAATTCTTATGGTTTCAGCCTCTTTCTCCAAGCAAGTGCGGTGAGCAAGGAAATTTTCATGTAGGTTATCCTGAGCTGCTGTAAGCTCACCATGACCCAGAGGTAAAATAAGGTGAGCTTTCTGCCGTTACTAAACAAAGAAAACTTTTGTGTATCTATGACTATTTTCAACAAAATTTAGGGGGGGAAATCATGGTTAGGATAACCATATCATTTATCATTCAAACTGAATACTTTGGAGAGTGAAGGAAGGGCTCTGAATTCCATGGCACAAACAGCTTTCCGGGAGAAACTGGGAAACAGGCTCGCAGTGCTTAACAAATTATCCTTCAGTTAATCAGAAAGAAAAAACAAAGCAGAAAAGTGCCTCTGGACACATCAAAGTTCTGCTATCATTTGTTTTAGAATGACGCTACAACCCCAGGTTTAATTTTGGGATTTTGATTTTGCAGCAACCCAAACCAAACCAAATGAGTCTATCACTATTTAGGCCAAGTAAATGGCAATATTTAACTGCTGCTGGAAAAAAACAAGACTCGGTATTCCCAGAATGTCTTTTCTGGGACTCCTACAACACTGATTACTCACCCTTGGCTTGTCCGCTAAATTGACGGTTCCGTGCAGCATCGCTTAGTTATCACGAATAACCTTTCCACCTACACATACAGTATATAAATTAACCTAAGCCAAAGGAAAGCACATACTCTCTTTTCCTCAGTCCTTATGTACACAGACTTCTCTCTTTTATAAACTTGATAGCTTGCTTTTGTGTTTCAATATGCAAATTCTCATCATGAAATGGTAGATGTGATATCTACTAGTTAATGTCAGCTCCAAATTGCCCTGTGTTTTCTAATTTTTTCAATGGGATAGCAGTGATGGAGGATTAGGGCAGGAATTGAGGAGCTTGACTTGTATATGGCAGACCCTGGTCCCACAAGCACCTCTGGGAATCCCCTTGGAGCACAGGGCTGGTAGGAGCCACCAAGCACTGCTAAGTGTGGCCAAACTTCCCTACTCTGAAATTATGTGAGGACTTACATGAAGTCCCTTATAAATTATTAAAACTATTAAATATAAGTAGCTATATACTTGTACATGGGGGTGGGTAAAGAGGAGAGTTATTATAAAAGAGAAAAGATTCCTTACAGTTTTCAAAATATAGGGACCTGTATAATTTTTTTTTGCATAAAATTCTTACATGAAAATCTGCTGTGAGGGAGAGAAGGTTGTTTGAATTCTATGAGTCTCATTTTCCCTCTTTAGCCACTAAAATAATTAAATAATTTCAACATAAAGTGCTTTAGGAAGAGCTAAGTATTGACAAATGCAAACTAAGTTCACTCTGCTTTGTTCAAACTATATATCCACATTACTTCTTATGTTCATGGATGACTAATGAGTGATTAAAAAACATTCTTCATTATTGATGCTCTGATCACACTCAGACTATTACATTAGTAACAACTATCCTTACTCCTGAAATGATAATCCTTATTATTCTACCAAACTATATGCACCAAACTGAGCACATGATAGATTTTATTTTTACTAAGTCTTTAAACTTTTTGTTTTTCGTGAGTTTCCAACCACATGTTTTCTTCCCCAGAAAAAATAAGTTGTAAATGGAAGAATAGCTGGGATAAAAAAGACAGTCCACAGAGTGCTGGAAATTATTTGCCTATCACTCATTTGTCTAAGGAATAAAAGACAAAATACATAAGGCACTCGTAAGACTTAACAACAACAACAGCAACAAAAAACTACCCTATCAAAAACAGGGAGCAGAAATGAACAAATACACCTTGACAGAAGATGTATATGAAAGGATGTTCTCTATCCTTATCATCAGGAATATGCAGATAAAATTAATGGAGAAATAGTACATCAGGTAACTCTCTTGCCCTGCATGTAGCCAGCCCCAGTTTGAATACCAGAAATATATGGTCCCCTAAGTACTTCCAGGAGTGATACCTGAGCGAAGAAAAGGGGAATACATATAGCCATTTGTGGCACCAAAGATGCACATATCTGACTGAAATAGGTATATATAAATATATATACATATATATATGTATATATATCTACATACACTGCCACGATTAAAGTAATCATAAGCCATAGAACTGTCATGCATGCAACATGCACAAAGCAGCCTTCAGGGAATATTGTGATTCTATTTATTATTTACTATATTTGTTTTTTTTTTTTTTTTTTTTTTTTGCTTTTTGGGTCACACCTGGCAATGCACAGGGTTTACTCCTGGCTCTGCACTCAGGAGTTACTCCTGGCGGTGCTCAGGGAACCATATGGGATGCTGGGAATCGAACCCGGGTCGGCTGCGTGCAAGGCAAACGCCCTACCCGCTGTGCTATCTCTCCAGCCCCTATTATTTACTATATTTGTAAATCTTGGTTGTGAAAGTCATTAGGAATAGTTGAACAAGACTGGGAAGAGAGCCCAAGGGACTGGTGCATGTGCGGTGCGTGCCAGAGCCTGGCTTTGGTGACCCCAGGCATAGCACGGCCATCCAAAGAGTCAGGAGCAAAACTCCACATACTGCTGGTGTGTTCCACAAACCAAAGTCACCCAAAACCATGACAAAATTAATGATGTAGTATTAGGTTCTAACTCATTGTATGAGGCAAAGATTATTGATTTCATGCTGTTAAAATAATTTGAACAAATAATAACATGAATGGATATAGTGGAGTGCAGACAAATATGTGATACTGAAGAACTCAAAATATTTTATATAGATTATATCCCAAACCAGTCTTCAAACAACAAAACAAATGATGAAGTATTAGATTCTAATTCATAGAATAAGACAAAGACCCTTGATTTTATGCTGATAAAAAGAATTTGAATGAACAGCTAACCGAATTAATAGACAGTGTGGTGTAGAGAAATCTATGATGCTGAAGAACTCAAACAACTTTATACAGATCCTGCTCCCACAGAGACTGGGCATGACTCCCATCCTCTTGAGTGTGGGTTAGACACAGATGACTTCCTTCCACAGAGAACAGTATATACAGAAACCTGACCTGTTCAGTAATCACAGTTAAAGCGAATAGTGATACGTCATGTTTACAAAACAGTAACAACAACATGCTCTTCGTGTTCCTGGAGCAAGTGGATGCCATTGGGCTACACTAGCACGTGACAGGGGAAACGAAGACATTACTGGCACCCACTTGAGCAAATCGATGAACAACAGGGATGACTGTGATACAGTGATAATGTTTATGTTTATAATGTTTCCCTTTGGTGGGATGACATGAGAATGACATTCTATCTCTTGGTCTTCCAAAATATAATCACTGCTTACCCATGAGAAAAACAACTCACAAACCCCAAAACAAGGACATGTTATAAAATATCCTCATTATTGGGAAAATCATCAAAAAACAAGGAAAGTCTGGAAAAGGATCAGAGCCCAGAGGAGCCTGGGAATTCCAAGTGAAATGAGTTATCTTAGGGCTTTGAACAACAAAAAATCTTAAGTATCAGCTAATGGTCTTAATAAAATGTGAAATGTGCTTAATATTGGTATTGACAAATACTCTGAAAAATACTCTGAAATAAAGTATATTGTTGTATATTGTTGTACAGCTAATTAAAAAAATTTGGATAAAGAACCTACATTTGATAGAGAACACTCTTCTAATTTGGTCTTTGTTAGTTTAATGACACACTTCAAGGAGATATGTTAATGATTCACCGAATCCTTTTTATTATCCTTTCATCCCTCCTCTCATTTCACACATGAGATGTATTTCACAGAAAATGATGTACTTAAGAGAAAGAGTTATACATTAATTGCTACATTTCATTTATGAAAATCAGATTTTCATGCCAAAGTTATTTTTTTTAAGTGGGACACAACCATTATGTGAAACTTAAAAAAAAACCCAACTGTCCTGGTATTGCTTTTTTTGGAACACCCAGCAGTTCACAGGGCTTACTCCTGGTTATGTGCTCAGGGAGCCATATGGGGTGCTGGGATAAAACCTGGGTCAACCAAGTGCAAGGCAAATGCTGTACTATCACTCTAGTCCCTCTGTTGGCACTACTTAACAATAGGGTGTGGCAATAATGCTGCAGCAACTTATGTGATGAAATAATATATGCTTAATCAAAGATTTTATAATACTGTTGCTATAAAGTTTAAGCTCTGGGTAATGGAAAAGGATGATGACAATGGACGCACAACAGGCTATAAGACACCAGAAATTTGGTTTTACTTCTTACTCTTCCATACCTCTATCTTTATTACCTCAGGTCAGTAAAACAAACAAACAAAAAACCTCCAGTTCCTTTTTGACTTCCACTTCCTCATCTGCTGAAGAACAGGCTGCCCTATACAACTTTCAACATTTCTTCTTGCTTTCTAAAGAAAGCAGAGTCTAGACAGATATTTTCCCCTGCAAATTGTTACAGCAGCCCACAGCTCAAAACCATCCTTTTGAAAATAAGAACAAAAGTAGCAACTATCTATAAGAGTTACTGTAAAGATTAGATAAAATATTTTATGATAGTATCCTAAAGTATAATTTTCATCTCTGTACCCTGCCTTTGTACTCTTAAAAAGATAGTGTTATTTTTTATGAGAACATACACTTCACGGTAAAAGAGATTAGTATCTGGCTGAGACTTTAAGATACATTCACAAAAGAAGTGCTCAAAAGTAGAATGTCTGAAAAATATAAGAGAAGGTAAGTATTGCCTTCTCTATGTTTACAACTCTTCAGAACCCTTAATCTATGAATTGAAATACTCTCATCAGAGTTAACTTTTTTAAGGAAAGTGTGCTAGTCCCATTTTTTTTTAATGGGTGAAACTATAAACAGAGGCATCATCAACAACAAAACAAAACCAAGAAATGAAAAACATTTTATACTTTCTTTTGAAGTATGCCTTTACATTTGCTTGTAAGATTTGAGATTCTAAAATGTCACCGACTAAGAAGGAATATAGGTATAGAAGTCTACGTAAGAGAACATTCTAAATAAAAATCTTTCTTTTATTTAGACTGGGTCTGGAGTTATAGCACAGTGGATAGGATGTTGACTTTGCACATAGTCAATTTGGGCTTGATCCCAGCAGTCCATAATTACCCTGAGCCGGCCAGGAGTGATCCCTGAGTGCAGAGCCAGGAGTAAGCTCTCAGCACTGCGAGGTGTGCCTCCCAACCCACCCCAATCCATTCTTTGTATTTTTTCTTTTTTAGGCCACAACCAGCTGTGCTCAGGGCTTACGCCCTGTGCTGTGATCAGTGATCATTCTCAGCAGCGCTCAGGGATCCATATGTGTTGTAAGAATCAAACTAGTGTTAGCACATACTAGGCAAGTGCCTATCTACTACACTATTTCTCTATTTTCCCTGCTAAATAAAACCACATTGGGTTAAATGTCAAAGCAAGATCTGTAATGGATAAATTGTGTATCCTGGAAAGTTTTAAGAGTTGATTATAAGTCAATACAATGAACATAAATATAATTAAAACACATGCTTATCTTAATTTTTCAACTAATACTCTTCAAACATATCCCAAAGACATTGCTAGAACTTAAGTCTTTCTCATTACTACTTCCAAAAAAGAGATTATAAGTCACTATATCACTATTGTCCCATTGCTCATCGATTTGCTCAAGTGAGTGCCAGTAACGTCTCCATTCGTCCCTGTCACATTCAAGGTCAGGGGAATGAGGCCCATTACTGTTACTGTTTTTGGCATATCAAATACATGAGGTTCAGCTGTGCATGATTCTGTATCGCTCTGTATCGAGATATTATAAATAGAGTTACAAAACTTGTGTATTACCATGTGACTAGATAATAATACTGGCATCACATATTTTAAAAATTTTAGTTTAGCTTTAAACTGAGTAGACTGATGGGCACAGGTAACTTCCTGCCTAGGCAGTAGACAAGTCTTTCTGTGGAGCCTGGAGAACAGCGATCACAGGAGTGATAGATATTGGTTACCTTCCTAGCAGAACTTTCTACCTTTCCTCTTCCAAGTAGTCCCCAATTAATGTGTCTGTCGTGTGTGTCACAAAGGTTAGACTCATCTATCCCCGACAACAATGATAGTTCAGGGTTGAAAATGTGACCTGAGGTCTTCCAATCTGGATAAATACTCGGCTTTGGTTGAGTATGCAGGAGTAAATTGATAAGTGTCTCCTCCTGGATGAGAAAGAGAAAACATATAGCCAGCTGTGGGGATGTTGTCAATCATTTGGGGGCCACACAGGGAATTAAATTGGATAAACCTGATCATGAGTCTGGGCAGTGAGAAATAGACTAGTTTCTTATGACTTGATGGAACAACTGAGTTAACTCTAGATTTCCCGGTTATCTAATGTAACAAATTTTATTTCTACTTTTTCTTTTCTTTTTTTATAAAATTTTTAAAATTTATTTATTTTTTAATTAGTGAGTCACAGTGAGGGTACAGTTACAGATTCACACATTTTCGTGCTTGTTTTTCCCTCATGCAATGTTTGAGAGCCCATCCCTCCACCAGTGTCCATTCTCCACCACCAATGAACCCAGTATCCCTCCCACCCCCCCAATCCATCCCCCCTACCCCACCCCGCCTCTGTGGCAGGGCATTCCAATTTGATCTCTCTCTTTCCTTTTGGGTGTTGTGGTTTGCACTAGGGGTATTGAGTGGCCATCATGTTCAGTCTCTAGTCTGCTTTCAGCACCCATCTCCCTTCCCACGCGGGATCTCCAACCACATTTTATTTGGTGTTCCCTTCTCTATCTGGGACGACTTTCCCCTATTTCTACTTTTAATTAGTCATACTATATTTGCACAAAACCTATGAAGCAATTTATTATATTACCCTAATAATACAGATGTGGGAACTGATGAATAGAGATATTGGTATAAGACTTGATTACTTAGGAAATAATAGACATAGGATTTAATCTGGTCTGTCTAAGCCCCATATCCCATGTTCTTATCCACTTTGCTAATGCTTCCTTTCTTATTAAAAATAATCACAAAGTAAATTAGACATCTGAAATGGTGGTGCAGTTTAAACTTCTTAGCCCTAACTGTAGTTACCTAAAAATTTGCATAAAAAGGAAGTGGTTAGTTGCAAAACAATGTTAATTTTTGACATCAAGGTTTTCTAGATAATAGATCTGAAACTTTTGTCACAAAAAATATTTTTCTATTCCTTATATTATTTTAATTTATAGGGAATATTTTGACTACTATTTTTATGCTAGTAACTAAACTTCATTAATTGGATGCTATTTCAGAATAATGATCTTAATATACATAAAAACCAGAATTCTGTACTTAGTAAACAGAATACAATCATACATATTACATATTATCTTTTTCCAGTTGATGTGTAGTATTTCACCCAGAAATTAAAGGGGGAAAAAAACCTTCTTAATGAGGTAGAATGTGTTATTAACTGCAAAATTTACTTTGAATTTCATGGATTAAAATAAATCCCTTGACTTTTAAGAAAACTTTTTTTTTCCCTTTTGGTTTTTGAGTCAAACCCAGCTGTGCTCACAGTTTACTCCTCAGTTTGTGCTCAGGGACCACTCCTGGTGGTGCTCAGGGATAAAGCCACATGTAATGTTGGAAACAGGGAATGTAAGCACCTTACACACGTGCCATTTCTCCAGCTCTCATTTCTCTTTTAAAAGCCTTTTTCCATGTTCCCACTTTCATATAAATCTGTCCTATTTCAGGAGTTGAAAAGACAAAATTCACTACCTATGAGCTCAGAATCTCACACACTTCAGAAGTTCAGAAAGCTAAAGCTCTGGGACATTATTTGGGTTCTGAATCTCACTGCCTCATTCACTGAGATAGTGGACATCTGCTTTCATTGGCCAGTGCAGTACTTTGGAAAGTTCCCAGTTACCAGCAATTGGCATGCTTACACACATTGATGCAGCCAGTGTCCTGCTTCCCTGATGGCAGTAAAGAATAATTTGTTTATAAAACTGTATCAAATGAATACCGGATATATCAACTGAACCAATAAAGACATTAACTCAGGCTATGCCTTAGGTACACAGTGTGCAAAGGGTGTGATTAGTTGGCAGATTAAACTGCTCCATATGGAACTGCCAGGACTGAGCAATAAACAAATAGAAATAATATTACAATTGCAAGAAACAGTGGAAGATTCAGAAATATGTTATCTTTTTGGTATCACGGTTTATGGATAGTGGTTAGCAAGCAGAAAGAAAGAGTTCATTAACAAGTAAAAGTTTGACATACTGTTCTTTTATCGAAGTCAACCCAGAGCTTACAGACAGCTGGGAACCCTGCACAGTCTCCAGTGATGTCCAGCTCTGGGTGCCATTTCCTTAAAGCATTCATATGACTGCATCCTCAAAACATGAGAGAACTACAAGCAGAGGGCACTTCCCTCGCACACAACTGAGCCAGGTTTGATCCCAGCACCGTAGATGGGGCTCTGAGCACCATCAGGAGTAAACCCTGAGCACTGGCTGTACCCCCAACCAAAACTGAGGTGGAAAGCAAATTTTTCTATCTCCTGTCCAAACTGAAATCCTTCTGCACAATAGTAACAACCATAAACTTCTTCTTGAGTATTCTCTAGAAAGGAAGAGGGGTACATCTCCTTTAAAATGTGCAGCTAGGGGCTTGAGCGATAGCACAATGGGTAGAGCATTTGCCTTGCACGTGGCCGACCCGGGTTTGATTCCTAGCATCCCATATGGTCTCCTGAGCACCAGCAGGAGTAATTCCTGAGTGCATGAGCTAGGAGTAACCCCTGTACAACACCGGTATGACCCAAAAAGCAATAATAATAATAATAATAATAATAATGATAATAATATGTGCAGCTAAACCATGATGCCCGTAAGTAGAGAGAGAGCAAGAGGGAAATTGTCTGCCATAAAGGCAGGGGGAGGAGTGGGATAGTCAGAGAGGGATACTGGGGACATTCTGTCATCACTCTGTCATCACTGTCATCCCGTTGCTTATCGATTTGCTCGAGTGGGCACCAGTAATGTCTCGATTGTGAGACTTGTTACTGTTTTTGGCATATAGAATATGCCACAGGTAGCTTGCCAGGTTCTGCCATGCGGGCAAGATACTCTTGGTAGCTTGTCAGGCTCTCCGAGGGAGGCATAGGACTCAAACTCAGGTCGGTGAATGCTCTACCTGCTGCGCTTGGTGGTGGAAAATGTACACTAGTGGAGGAATGGGTGTTCGATCATTGTATGACTAAGTCTCAAACATGAAAGTTTTGTACCTGTATCTCATGGTGATTCAATAATTGATAAATAAAATTGTGCAGATATAGGATGTATGCATTGTATATACTGCTATGCACTTTCCATTTTAAAATCTAGTCTCACCTTATAATATTTTGACATGAAACATTGGACCTACCTCTTTTTTTTATAACAGATCCACAGGATTCTGTAAAATGTATTACATTACTCTTTATTTAAATAAAATAACATAAAATAAGTATTTATATAAATATCAATTTCTATATGCTATCATTTAGCCTTTTTGTTGATGGACGTTTTGGTTCTTGGTCCTCCCCTGATTTTCACAAATAATGCTACAGGGGGGTTCATCACATACAGATTTTGGTGTATATTTTTATGTGTATATATAATGGGCCAAGTAGTAACAATGAAATAGTCCTACCAAAGATCTTTCGGTTTTGCTCTCCACTGCTGCAGGACCACATGGCCCCGGAGGCCAGTTAAACTACTTTGGGCACCAGCAGCTTCTTGCAGAAATGTCTCTAGACTGTGAACTGAGCCCCAGCTGCCATTTTATGATGACCACAAAAGGGAGGTACGAGCCTGCAGCAACAGGACGTGAAGGTGATCTCAGGACAGGGGTGGTTCTGGCGCTGCCCTCCGCTGAGATGTAACCCTGGCGGCCGCATGTGTGTGGCCTCTCCACTGCTGCACGACCATGGCCCCAGAGGCCAGCTAAACTACTTTGGGCACCAGCAGCTTCTTGCAGAAATGTCTCTAGACTGTGAACTGAGCCCCGGCCTCCATCTTATAAAGACCACAAAAGGGAGATACGAGCTTGCAATGATGCAATTTCTGGCAGAAATTTCCCTGGAATTAGTTACTAAAATACAGAAATCCAAGACTGTGCAGCCACTATCGGTTGCAGGTGCGACCTCATATCTCTTCATTGTCAACAATGGAAAACAAATGATCAAATGCTTCCTTTTCAACAGGTTTGACTTTGGGGGGCGGACGCCAAACAATAATAGTGAGTTTTTTGTTGAAATATTGAATGTAATCAAAGTAAAGTGAAATTTATCAAGTACACAGGCGGGGGGTGGGGGGCGGATGGAGAGGTATACTGGGGTTCCTGGTGGTGGAATATATGCACTGGTGAAGGGATGGGTGTTTGAGCATTGTATAACTGAGACTTAAACCTGAAAGCTTTGTAACTTTCCACATGGTGATTCAATAAAAAACATTTTTAAAAAATCTTTTGATTTTGAAAGACCTTATTAGTCACCAATCCTCCAAAGCTACCCCATTAATTCACATTTGTTTGAAACACTGATAATTGAGTTTCTCTTATACCCACACCAAAATAAATGTTACCAAACACTTCCATTTAGTTTGCCTATAAGTGGACCACATTCAAAAATACAGCAACTTTACCATAAATATTCAATACTATGCAGAGTCTCCTACCCCCACACCTGGCTGTCTTTATTGGGGCGCCTTACCATGGGGCGGGTTGAGTTTCCCTTTCCACCCTGCGCAGAGCCCCGACAGCCAAAGACCTCCGGAACCCAGCCACAGAGATGCTCAAGGCAACTCTCCACATGCTCAGACGAGCCTCACGCATGAAGGAATCAGCAGAGGAACCCAGGTGTGTGGGACCCGGGTCTGAGGTCTCCAAGTCTGCTCAGATTGGGACTGGGCCTCCTGCACCCAGATCCCCCATTTTCCAGTAGCTAGGCAGTCACACCCACAAACTGCCCCTGGTGCTGTGTAATCCCATCAATGGCCAAGATCCAGAGGCTATAAAACGAAGCTCCTGGCTATAAAACAAAGCACACGGCTGCATTCGAGGCCACATGACTCTTATTGTCTAGTTCTCCCCTCTCAGAGAACCTGGCAAGCTACCGAGAGTATTCTGCTGGCATGACAGTCTGGCAAGCTCCCCGTGGCATATTCGATATGCCAAAAACAGTAACAATGATGGGTCTCATTCCCCTGACCCTGAAAGAGCCTCCAATGTGGCACTGTTGGGAAGGACAAGCAATTTGACCGAGCAATACCACTGCTGGAAATATATCCCGGAGAAGCAAAAATAGTATAGTCAAAATGACATCTGCATTTATATGTTCATTGCAGCACTGTTTACAATATCCAGTATTTGGAAAAAAACCTGAGTGCCCAAGAACAGACGACTGGTTAAAGAAACTTTGGTATATCTATACAATGGAATACTATGCAGCTGTGAGAAAAGATGAAGTCATGAACTTTACATATAAGTGGATCAACATGAAAAGCATCATGCTAAGTGAAATGAGTCAGGAAGAGAGAGACAGACATAAAAAGATTGCATTCATCTGTGGAATATAAAATAACAGAGTAGTAGAGTAGTATTTCTACTATTCTAACACCCGAGAATAGTAGAAATAAGTACCAGGAGGTTGGCTTCACGGCTTGGAAGCTGGCCTCACATGCTGAGGGAAAAGGCAGCTCAGATAGAGAAGGGAACACCAAGTAAAATGTGGATGGAGATCCCACTCGGGAAGGGAGATACGTACTGAAAGTAGGTTAGAGACTGAACACGATGGCCACTCAATACCCCTATTGCAAACCACAACACCCAAAAGGAGAGAGAGAACAACATGAAATACCCTGCCACAAAGAGAGGTGGAGTGGGGGGGATGGATTGGGGGGTGGAAGGGATACTGGGTCCATTGGTGGTGGAGAATGGACATTGGTGGAGGGATGGGCTCTTGAACACTGTATGAGGGAAACACAAGCACAAAAATGTATAAATCTGTAACCGTACCCTCACCGTGATTCACTAATTAAAAAAATAAATAAAAAATAACTAAAAAAATCTCAGGGCTAGGACGAATGGAGATGTTACTGGCGCCTGCTCGAACGAATTGATGAACAATGGGATGACAGTGATATAGTGGTACAGTGATCCAATATTATTTGCCATTGGTTTTTACGCTTTCCTTAATTGTCTTCTTCCCTCTAGTTCCTCTCACTTTTCAGCCTTGATAACAAATCCAAGCTTTCACTCCAGCCAATAAGATTTTCTCTTTTTAAAAAACCTCTGGGTCCCTTTTCCTATCCCAATCTCTGACTTCCAGTTTTCTGATTTTGTTGGTCCATTACGTCCTCTCCTCTTTTTCGCCCCTGTAGCTGCAGAGGACAGGGAGAAGGTGAATATTAAAAAGCTGCAACTTCTGGCCTAGGAATCACAAACAAGTGCATCTTCAGTGCCGTCTGTCATGTGGATTATTAAAGGCTTGCCACGCTAACATATTAAAACAGACACCTTTTGTTTTGCTTGGGAAGCTTCTAATTACTAGGGAGTGTGTCTTTCACGTGTATTAGTCATTTATATTTATTTTTGTGAACGCCTGTGCATAAATTTGATTCATTTTTATATTATGTTAGATTATTTTATTGTTTAGTATATGCTTTCTGCAAATGAAGGCAATTAGCATTGGCTGCATCTAAAGGATATGGCTGTCTGGATGGTGCTGGGAAACAGGGAATACACATTTATAGGAATTCTGCCAGAGTTTTCTCACCAATTTTAGCTCTGCCTCTTAAATAAGTTATGCTATATACTCAGGCGGGGCGGGGGGAGCTTCTGGCTGGATGTCTTTTGGCCAGTATCATTTGCTAGATTTTTTTTTCTATGATGTACAATAAAATGTAATGTTGTGAAGAAAGAAATGCAGGGGAAGAATGTGAATTCCTGATCCTTCTCTGCACATAGGTGAGGTGAGATGACTGTGCAGGCTACAGAAGTACAAGCACATCCAAAGTACAGTGTTGGGGGTCAGAGAGCAAGTACAGTGGGTGGGACACTTGCCTTGCATGTAGCTGGCCCGGGTTCTATCCCTAGCACTCTCTATGACTTCCAGAGCCCACTCAGAGTGATCCCTGAGCACGTGTATATTCTCACAGCATCATTACTAAATTTTGGAAAAAGTGATTTTAAGCAAAACTTTTACAAGAAAAACTTTGAATAATGACATTTCTTTCAACATCAGGTAAGGCATTGTTTTTCCTTCTTAAAGTTATAATAAAACAATCATTGAGGATCTGAAGCATTTTATTGTTATTACCGTTTTGGGCCATATCATGGAGTGAGGTCCTAAGGGCTTCCTGAAAAGTGAAATTCAGGTAAAAGAGAAAGACAAAGGTACTGAAGAGGTGGTACAGAGGGTAAGACACTTGCATTGTTGTATGGCCAAGCCCAGTTCAAATCCCCAGTGCCATCAGGAGCAATCCCTGAGACAGAGCTATTTGAGGAATTAATGAATAAAGAATGGTTTCAAGTCTCAATAAAAGTTTGAGGCGTGACTTCAGGGAGAGGAGTTCATAGTTTATGAACAAAAGCCTCAGAATTTGGTAAAGTATCTTGGTACTTGGTAAAGTAAAAGTTGAGTAGCAAGAGAAAGGACCTGTGGTCAGGAGCTACATGTACCCCAAATAGATTTCAAAGACTAAGCTGTCCTCACTGGATCTGGAATCTGTAGTACAAGAACTTCCTTACCATCTAATATATATTGCAGAGTAATTTCTGATGTTTAAAGCTTTAAAACAATTTCATCTTATAAAATTATTCCATTTTATAAACAATACAGTAGTTAAGATCACAACTCCAAACTGGCTCTAAAATTTTCTAATGGCTCTAACTCTTTATGTCTGTTTTTCTTCCTGTAAAATGAAGATAGTTAAATGCCAGGCAGATTGTGAGGATTTGATGAATTGGCAATTGTAAAGTGCTTGCCATAGGATCAGAAAGATAGTAAAACACATGAGAAATATTGGCTATTATTTTCTATGTTAGCTATTAGTTAGCTATCATGTTTTCAGAAAGAGTAGGACAGCAGGGCTGGACCTTGAAAATGATCAACTCTGAAGATATGTCTCCAACAATGCAGCATTCCACAGAGAGAGCCTCTTGAAGCAATTTGTGAAAATTTGCACCAATAGAGATGCTATAATTTCATTGCTATTATTACCTTGAAAAGAATTCATTTGAGAGGCTAATTATCCATGCATGTAATTCTTCAGAAGATGCACAGAAACCTTGAAAAATAAATCATGGTCAACTAATGAATGTGAAATCTATATCAGCTCTAACAACCAATTCCACAGTCTGACCACCCCTCACTACCTCAAGAGATAGAGCTCTTAGAGATAAATGTTCCTATTATATTAGCTTTTATCTTGGCTGTTACTTCATTATGCTAATAGCCTCTCTATGGATCAGCTCCATTCTTCACATTTATCAAGTCTCAGGGAGAAATGCTAGATATTCAAGAACTAAAGAGTAAATGGATAGGAGAGCCTCGATAAATATTGTCTCACCATTTTCACCTAAAAAAAACCATCATTATTAATGTTTGTTGTTGCTTTGTTTTGTTTTTTCGAGCAGCACTCAGTGTGTTCCGGGCTTAATCCTGGCTCTGCACTCAGGGATTACTCCTGGCAGGGCTCGGAGGACATTAGTGCTAGGGACTGAAACCAGGGTCAGGCAGAAGGAAGGCAGACATCTCATCTACTGTATTATGGCTTTGGCCCCTATGTTAAGGGATAATTAGGAGTTCACCAGACTGCATCACATCACATCATGCATTACATCAGGTGCTAGAATGCTCTTTTGGCAATTGTCTAGGTATCTGAGCATGCACGAGGTTCTCTGTGCTAGGATTCAGGACATGCTTATTGGGGGCAGAGCTTAACTTTTGTGTTTGCTCAGAGACATCATCAACATATTTGCTTTTCATCAATTTTATGAAGTGAACAGAATTTGCAAGTCATTATCAACTGATGCCAATTAGAAACATATCTTCAGAAAAGATACCAAATGTGGTTGCAAAGTGACCCCTGAACCTGTACCAGCATGGTCACGGAACATTTATTCTTCTGAAGTGCTTCCTGTAACCCAGAGTTTCTTTATCTGGGGTCAAATACTCCCTGGCAGACCCCCAGGATAATCCATGGGGATTACAGACAAAAGCTGCATAAATGGGAATCATAACACAAGAGTGGGGGCCAACAGACAGCATGGGGCCACAGAATGGGAACAAGGTCAGAAGGGTGCTGTTGTTTGAAGAAGGTTGTGAAAGATTATTCAAACCCGATAAATGGCTAGTGGGATGCTACTCAGACATCAAGGCACATACACTGCTGCCTAACTGAAAACCAAGTCCTAGGATATTAATTTGGTTCCCTAGGTACTTAACTAGGAGCACGCCTGGCTGTCTTCCCCAGGGCCCCTCGGATGGGATGAGCGCCAGCTTCCCTCCCCGCCCTGAGCAGAGCTCCCGGAGGTCGAAGACCACCGGAACCTAGCCACAGCCATGCTCAAGGCCCCTCTCTACACGTTCAAACAAGCCTCAAGCATGAAGGTGCCGGCGGAGGAACCCAGGTGTGTGTAATCCCATCAACGGCCAACATCCAGAGACTTAAAAGCCAGCTCCCAGAAGCTTGCTCTCCGATATCTTGTAACCTACTTCTCTGGGAGAAACCAGCAAGCTACTGAGAGTTTCCTGCCCACATGGGATAGCCTCTCAAGCTTCCCATGGTGTATCCATATGCCAAAGCCAGTAACAAGCTGGATCTCATTCCCCTGACCCTGAAAGAGTCTCCAATGCAGCAGCGTTGGGAAGGCCGAGTAGAGAGAGGCTTCTAAAATCTCAGGGATAGGACGAATGGAGACGTTACAGAGACCGCTCGAGAAACTTGAGGGTCAATTGGATTTTGTGATTCGTGATTCGTGAATGTTAAAGAGAACAAAATCATCACTATTATGCCCTGTAATCTACTATAAAAAATATAGTGTACTATCTAAGAAGGTAACAATGGCAGTATTTTATTAGTCTACACTTAAAATATTCATAACATTATTTCTAAAAAAGGTGAATTCTGTGTACAAAGAGTCTTCTCTCTTTCCTATTCTCCATTTCTATGCTTCTTTCTCCACCCATCCCTCCTTTGCTCCCTGCATGCATATAACCAGCCATTTATTCATCAGAGAATAGATACACAAACCAGGCATTAGATGTGACTTCCACACATGCATCCCACTTACTAAAGAACTCATAAATTTGGTGTTGCATGTAAATATAATGAGATATTAAGAAGAAAAGTTATTAAATCAGATAATATATTCAAAAAAGCTTTCTGATAATGACTGCATTTAAAATATTAAATTTTAAGTATGAGCTTATTATACTTGGCATGAATTAACACAAACAGAAGCATAATTGCTTTTCTTCCCTATCTAACTTATCAAAGAGAATTTGTTGCTTAAAAAATAGATTATTTAGGAGCCAGAGTAATTTGCATGTACTTTTTAATCTTTGTCTGCTATTAGCCATAATTGCTGCCATAAACCAATGGTGGCAAAGCAAAAGCAAAAGCATGGTTTCTATGAAACTTTTTACAAGCAGAGTATTATTTTGTCCAACAATTTTACTAGAATTTATACCATTCAGAAGAGAAAACACAGATCATTACAATAACAATTTATTATCAGTAGGATTAATTTCATGCAGAATTTATGCCCTGTTCTGAGAATACCAAATGATCAGGATAAACATCACAGAATCCAATCTGAATGTCACTTATCTCCCTGGAGTGAAGACAAGAAGTTACTAAAATAGACAAATCATTGTCAAAAGTAAGAGTTCACTCTTGCCCAAAGCATATTAATTCTCTACTTTCTAAACAACTAAAGTAATACTTAGTTTAAAACAATTAAAGTGATACACAAGCAATTGAAGTGATCCCAAGAAATACTTAGGAATAGTATTTAAAACTACCAGACTACCTGAAGACTTGAAGCATACAATGTTCCATGTTTGTTCACTGGATAGACTTGAGGTGCAGAATGGATTGTGAATCCGAGTTTTCAAATTAGAAAGAATTATTAATTGCAGAAATTGTAATAGCTAATAGAATTCTACAGTTTGATACACCATCAGGACAGTCAAAAGCGATTTGGAGAGAAGAAAGTGGCAAATGATCAATGACACTAGCCTTTTGAGGTAAAAGGGAAGTCAAATTAACAAAGTGCTAGCTCTCAGGTGTATTGTTGTGTATACTTCCAAAGAACACTATTGTACTCTCTGGACAAGATACATACATTCCCAGGAAGTTGTACTAATTGAAAATCTTTGTCTGTATTGGAACATGTTATATTCCAAAAGGTGCTGATAGTAAAGCTTCTCAAGTAAAGCAGCATAAGCCATGCTGCTCTCATACCTCTAATTTCTTTAATGGCATCATACTTAATTAAAGAATGATGCATGTGCATCTCAAATCTTACTTATTTTTTCCCACTAAACTCAAGAGTCAAGGGCTCACAATGAGTCCAAACATTAGCTCACTACTTGGCAAAGCAAAACCAAGGAAATGCCAGTAAGGCACTTCTGGGCTTATCCATTAAACCCGTTAAATGAATTTCCATTAAATTCCCTAACATTTGCCTCTTAAAGAAAAGTCTCATTCAAGGAAAGCCACCTCACAATTGGGTGCCAAAACTCTTTTCAGGAGATTTGAGTTGCTGACTCTAAGAGCAGTGTGTCGAAGCATAAGCAGATAATAAATCAAATAAACAAATCAAAACGTGAAAAATCATTAAGGCTAAGAAACTAATGCAAAATAGTTCTAAAAAATGTAAAAAAATGGGTAAAAATAGACAAAGAAGCACAAAAATTTTAAAGACTAAAAGGTAGACTAGTAGTTATTGAAGGTCTGGACATCCATAAAAGCATAAATCTTTTTTTAAAGAATATCCCCAATAAAAATAAGTTACCTCTCCTATCAACCCTCACCTTTTTTTAAAATTTGGGGTGAGGGTTGCTATTTGGAGCCACACCTACTTGTGCTCAGGGGTTACTCCTTGTTCTATATCCAAGTTTTGTTCCTGGTGGGATTTGGAGACTTTTTTGCTGCACCAGGAACCAAACTGAGATCAGCCACACACAAGGCCACCAACTTAAAGCCTGTATTTTCTCTCTTGTGCTATCTGGTTTTTAAAAATTCATCAGTAATTATCTAATGATGATACCTATCTCATAAAGCACAGAAATGCTATTTTCAAATTATTGAATCTATTCATTAGTACACTGTATTTCTAGACCAGAAAGAATAAAAGAATTAAAAGTAATAAATCTTCCCGTTACTTTATCCCACCTGAGTAATGAACAAAGATGAACTATGGTCACCTTGTTCAGAAATCTTCCTTATTCTAGTTTTTGCTGCAAATCAATGGAAACTTAGTTGAACACAATATAAAAACAATCAAGTCAAACATTGAAAACCATCCTCATTTTGTCCTGTTTAGAGCCTTGGAGAAAATTGAGGCCAAGCAGGACCTCAGGTAAACCACCTCTTTCCAAAGTTTTGCACATACACACGTCCCCAAGAGCCAATAGACAGTCACCTAGATTATATGACAGTCTGTACCAGCAAAGAAACATCTGGAAGACGTGTATCATAGCACCAGGGCTAAATACACTTCATACACACCACAGACTGGGAGAAATTATTTGCCCACAACTCATCTGATAAAGGGTTAATATTCAAGATATATAAAGCACTGGTAGAATTCTACAAAATAAAAACATTCAACCCTATCAAGAAATGGGGAGAATAGAAATTTCCTCAAGGAAATTTACAACTGGCCAAAAGGCACATGACCAGGAAATTTACAACTGGTCAAAAGGCACATGAAAAAAAATGCTCTTTATCAATGATTTTCAGGGAAATGCAAATCAAAACAATGAGGTCACCTGACACCAGAAACATTCGCACTCATCAAAAAGGAACAGCAATTAGTGTTGGTGAGGATACAGGGGAAAGGAACCCTCATTCACTGCTGTCCAGCCTTTTTTGGAAGTCAATATAGTTATTCTTCAAAAAAATAGCATTTGAGCTTCCATATGACCAGCAACAACCAACAATGAACAATCAACCTTTCACTCCTTGGAATATACCCTGAGTGCCAAAAAGCCCAATACCAAAAAGACATCTTCAGTCTTATGTTCATTGCAGCACTATTAACAATAGCCCAAATCTGGAAACAACTCAAATGCTTAACAACACCTGAATGAATAAAGAAACTATGACACACAATGGAATACCACCCGACTGTTAAAAAAGATAAAGTTGAGCAATTTGCTGCTCTGTGGATGAGTCTGGAAAGTATGTTGAATGAAGTGAGTCAGAGGGAGAGGGAAAGACACAGAATAATGGTCTTATGTGTGGGATATAAAGATGCTTTGTAGGGGAATAAGCAAAGCTCAAAGGCAATGGAAACAAAGAGCAAGAGGACTGGTCTTTAGTATGAAACTTGCAACTGGAGTAAGGGTAGGAGGGGTAAGTAAGGGAAGGGAAAACTGGGACAATGGAGGAGGGGAAAAGTACCCGACACAGAGACGAGCTGGGGGAGCAGGAGGAAACTGGGGCACTGGTGGAGAGACACTGGTGAAGGGACTAGTGTTGGAACATATATGTCTGAAATTTAATCATGAATAGCTCTGTAACTCTGTAATTCACAGTGAATCAATAAAAACAAATACACCTTAAGGTAGGAACAAGGCTTAGAGGAAAATTAAAAATACAGAACACCCAGTTATTTTGAAACTTTATTTTATTTTTTATTTTTATTTTTATTTTTTATTTTATTAGTGAATCACCGTGAGACAAAGTTACAGACTTACAGGTTTTCATGTTTACGTTTCAGTCATTATTTTGAAATTTTAGATAAAAAATTTTTGGTGTAAGTACTTCTTATACAATATTTATAGAATGCTTCTACTAAAAATATATTTGCTGTTTTTTGCCTAATTCTAATTTAACTGTAATTTCTGTATTTCATTGAACAACTTATTTCCTAAAGTAGTTGGACCCCTAGTCCAATTGGACTGATGTATATGTTTGAGAAATAAAAATATGCCCTAAAATATCATCAAAAAGGTCTAAATTGAAAGATCAAGAAATAAATTGCAAGAGGATAACTAAGAACAATGCATTGATGTATAACAAAGAACAATTTGGGGGGGTTTGTTTTTGGGCTGTGCACAGCAGTGCTCAGGAATTACTCCTTCTGTGTTCAGGAATCATTCCTAGGGGGTTCAGGAGACAATATGGGATGCATAGGATTGAACCCTGGTCAGTAGCATACAAGGCAAAGCCCCTATCCACTGTACTAATACTTTTGCCCATAAAATGTAAGTTAAGTTTGAAAAATTTAAAAGTTGATAGGTTCTTTTCTGTTCTATCTATGTAGCTTTTGAAATGGGACTAAGCATTTTCTAAGGGGGCCTTGATATCAAGTTAGGTTAATTCCAAATATTTAAAAAATATATATCCAAACGTGGTTTACTATTCCTGTATCAGTTCATTACTATGGCAGTGACTTCTGTCCTATCTTTGAGCTACCTAACTTATTCAGTGCTTGGGGAATGGAATTCAGAAATTTGCCAACATATATTTCTATGCACATTAAAAGTGGAAAAGATCTAAAATGTTTTAGTGGTTGACTCAAACTCCAATCTATTGGCACCCCTATTCTGCATATTTATATACAGAACTCTTATCTTCCAGAACTCCAAGCTAATCATTTAAAGTTTTCTTTTGTTTGTTTTTATTTGGGGGGCCACAACTGGAAATGATCAGGAGTTACTCTTGGCTATTCACTCAGGGATCACTCCTGGCCGTGCTTGGGGGGTCATATGTAGACCATATGGGAAGCTTCCAATTAAGCCCAGGTTGGCTGCATGTAAAGCCCTACCAGCTGTAGTATCTCTCCAGCCCCTTAAAGCTGTCCTTTTCAAGCCCTTCCAGTGTCTGCTTCCACTAGCAGTCGGGGTAAGAGAGTCCAGACTGAGAATAGTGGGAGGTTGTACCATGTATCAGACGAGCAATAGATAACAAAACATTCTCAGAGGCAGAAAGAGTGCTCAAAGGGTTGGAACACATGACTTGCATGCCAGAGGCTGGTAAATGATCCCAGCATCACATTGGCCCTCATAAATCACCAGGAGTGACTCCCAAACTTCAAATTGGAGTAGTCTCTGAGCAGCACAACATGTGGACCAAGAACAAATAACCCTCTCCAACATTTAACATTTGTGCTGTTTAATCTGGGGGGTTCTCTGATTAAATTCATAATATAGAGCTATATTATATAGAGCTATATAGGAATTTTAACGTGAGGTTTCTAAACACATAAATTTTAACTAAACTTGCTTTATAACAGAAGACTGGGGTGACTATCCTGTTGAACCTAAATTTTAGTACTAAGAAAATATTTTGTAGTTCTCAGTTGAATCTGACTATATTGGAAAGAAAAAAAATCTGCAATCAATGCCCCAAATATGCCTTTGGCAAAAGGTTAGTTTCATTTCCGGAGATAGCCCGAAAGCATAATGGAGATTTTCTTTGAAGAGGTTTTATATATTAACATAGGAGCTTGGGCTGGAGTGATAGCACAGTGGTAGGGCATTTGCCTTTCATGCAGCCGACCCACGTTCGATTCCTGCGCCCCTCTTGGAGAGCCCAGCAAGCTATCTAGAGTATTGCGCCCACACAGAAGAGCCTGGCAAGCTACCCGTGGCATATTGGATATGCCAAAAACAGTAACAATAAGTCTCACATTGAGAGACGTTACTGTGCCTGCTCGAACATAGGAGCTTCTCTTGGGAAGGTCTGCTCAATGGAGAAAATAGAATTTAAGCTGCTTTACTGTGCCTTTTCCCCCCACTTACCTCCCCATTTTTATTCAGGGATCTCGGTTTACAATCCTGTCATTGATAGTTTTATCATTCCAATACCATACTCACCACCAGAGCATCTGCTTCCCTGCCCCACTGTCCCAAGGACCCCTCCTACTCCACCTTCGACTATTTATTACTTCCTTACTATGAATCTTTATATCCCACACATGAAAGACATCATTCTTTATCTGCCCCTTTCCTACTGATTGGCACTTTAGTACTCTTCCTAAGTAAGCCTCGCATTATTCATCCTAAAGCACTCTATGTTAGCTAAGCTATGGAAAGATGCTGAGTGAGGGAGTTCCTCAGTTTTACTGACTCCCTAGCATGTATGCAGGGTGCAAATATGACACAAAGAGACTTAATTTTTCCCTTACCAATCTGCCTCATTCTTTAATTACTTGTCCAGTTTCTGAGGAATCCAGAGAGGGTAGAGAACGACTTCTTTAGTGCCCTGATATGGCTGTGCTATCACAGTCAGTCACAGTCATCCTGCTGCTCATCGATTTGCTTGAGCGGGCACCAGTAACATTTCATTGTGAGAATTGTTGTTATTGTTTTTGGCATATCGAATACGCCACGGGTAGCTTGCCAGGCTCTGGCGTGTGGGCAAGATACACTTGGCAGCTTGCCAGGCTCTCTGAGAGGGGGGAGAAATCGAACCCGGGTCAGCCAAGTGCAAGACGAATGCCCTACTTCTGTGCTATCACTCCAGCCCATGGCTGTGCTGTACAACATTTAAATAAAAAAGAACTAGAATCTTAACAGAGAAAATAATTTTTTTAACTTTCTTTGCCTCCAACAGTTATTACTGAAAATAAAGTGACAAAGATGTAATTATAATACAAAAATAATTCTATTTGTCATTCAAAAACCAGTGAGTCTATTTTTAGGTACAAAATAACATATTTGTAAATGTTCCACCCATTTACATGTAAATCAGGAACATAAAACAATACGTTAGATAAATACAGATGTGTTTTTCAGCTAATAATAAGCACATGTAAAACGTGAGATATTTTCATGGATTTAAATGAGCATACCTTGAGTCCTTAAATCTCAAGATATGCTCATTACAGAGGTGCTCAGTCTCTGAAAAGTCTTACACTTCAAAATAAACATTAATCCAAGGTATTTTTTAATGAACATGTTACCAATATGAGAAAATACAGCTATTACAAAATAAAGGTTACAAGTTTTGAGGGTTCTTCATGGGTAGTAGTGGAATGTGACTATAATCATCCATAACCTTTAATTCCCATTTCTCTAAACTTAATGTATATAGAAAACACTTGGCAACCCGCCAAAATAAAAATGAAATTCTGTGGTCTGGAATAAGACTGAGTTCCAAGGATGTGGTTAGAAGTGAGACTCCAAATTTCTATCCTTCTATGTCAGAAAGAAAAAGGAAGACGAAAGTAAACAAAACAGAAAGAATAGCAGCATTTATTGAGTACCTAGTAGTTCTACACAGTAGGTGATGGAGTTAAACAAAAGGCAACACCATCTTTTGAGACTATGATATGCTGCATAAATCAAAGTCAGGAAAACAGGAGAATCTCATAAGATGAGGTTGAACATTAGTGAAATTTGAGGGCATACACTATGTAATAGTAGATTGAACTTTAAACTAAAAAAGATAAGAAGTTGTAATAAAATCAGTTGTCTCCCATATAAACAGTGTAGTATCTCAAATGCCCTTTCACAATAATTACATGATAACATTTGATGAAGCAAAGTCTCCAGGCTCCATTCTCCCTTGCTGAATCAGCACAGAATATTCTAATCATTCTATTGAATTCAGGAAACATTGGGCTTTCATGTTTCACTTTTAGGAATGTCCTATGATGGAGGAAACAGACATCGGCAGAATCAAAGAAGATAAATGAGAACAGAGAGGCACTTACAGCTTCAGGGGGCATCTAAGATAACGCGGTCAGTTTATTTATTTATTTATTTATTTAAATTATTATTATTATTATTTTTTGCTTTTTTGGGTCAAACTGGTAATGCAAAGGGGTTACTCCTGGCTCATGCACTCAGGAATTACTCCTGGTGGTGCTCGGTGGACCTTTTGGAATGCTGGGAATTGAACCCGGGTCGGCAGCGTGCAAGGTAAATGCCCTACCCGCTGTGCTCCAGCCCCAACCTGGTCAGTTTAAAAGTGGAGTCAGAACTTGTTTCCATGCTTCCAGAAATCAAACTTAATACATCATCATGATAAAACTAAAATAATTTTAAAACAGAGAATAAGAATCAGGAAGGCAATGCTCTTAGAATTTTTAAAATAATAAATCATGATTCAATTTAGCAATTATTATCTGCTCTGTAATAGCACACAGAAGATACAAAACTAAAATAAAAACAGACAAAACAAAAATTGTGCCTATGCTTACAAAGGTCTCTGAGAACTAGATAACACCCACTTGATTGATGTTAAGATTCTGATACTCACTCCAGACCCATATTTACTCCTATCTGTCTACAGAACAAATCCTAAATGAGACGGTTTTGTTGTTCTGTACTTGACTAAACTCCTCCCATATCAAATACCACGTCTATAAAAGATCAGTAAAGATATTTTTGGGAAAAAAATGACAGACATTCACCCTCAGACAGTGGACAGAGACAAAATAAAACTATAAATCTAAAATGTATTGCATATTGATTTATTGCCATCTATCTGATATGCATTTAGGAACTGTACTTATTCTTTTGATATATTAACAAGAAGTTCACAAAAGATAAAGAAGTTCATGGAGCTCAAGGGGACTTTTTTCTTTTGGCTTATGAAATTAAATTTTCCAGTGAAGTATTTTCTGTTTTGTGGATATCTTTACTTAGTGAATCCTCCATTTTGTCATTTTTATGTATTTATGAAGGACATTATCAATTCTGATTTTCTATTGCAAATACACAGGCATTCGTTTATTTATTTGCACCTTTAACAGCACAAAGTATTTTTCAACTCTGGGAACATAGGTGACCGAAGCAACAGTGAGAGTAATAATAATAATAATAGTTATCATTATTATATGAATAACATTTGTTTAGTTCTTACTATACTACAGGCATCTTTCTAATTATTTAATAAATAATTTTTTATTTTTGTCTTTCATTTTAAAAGAATTTTATTTGATTTTTTGTTTGTTATTTGGGGGTGACTCCTGGTGATGCTCAGATATTATTCCTCGATCTGCACTCAAGAATCACTCCTAGTAGTCCTAAGGAGACCGTATGGGATTCCAGGAATCAAACCCAGATCAGCAGCATGCAATGCAAGTGCCCTACTCTCTATATTATCTCTCCAAGCCCTATTAAAAAATATTTTTGAAGTTTTTATTATTGGAAGGCAACATGCTTATAGTACAGTCAATATTTGTAGTCCTGGTGGATTTAATCTTTACAAGCAACTTTGTAAATAACGTACTCAAGTTCATGTAACCAATAAACTGGCATTTGAGAACAATTTGGCTGAAGTGTACCTCACAGATGACATCTGACCATCTGTCAAGCCTTTGTTCATGTTCTTAATAAACAAGAGGTGTGATGGAAAGGGCACAGGCTTTAATGTTTGACCAAGGTTGGTTTAAGTCTTGTCTCTATAATATGCTAGTTATATTCTCTTAAGTAAATTACTTAAAAAAATCACATTGTAAAGGTCAGAAAGATACTACAAGGGTTAGGGCACTCACTATGCACACAGTGAACTCTGGTTTGGCTCCTGACACTGCATAGGTCCCCCAAGCCATACCAGGAGTAAAACCTGAGTAAGTCTCCAGGTATGGCCCCCAAATCACAGTGTGCCCTTAATGTGAATATATATATATATACACACACATATATATATATATATACACTCTTAGAAACCAATATTACCTACATAAATACATTTTACGCACTCCCCAATTACAAACTTAAATGGGATCAACAATATCTTCTGGAAAGAAATTCAGAAATAATTGGAAGCAACATATAAAAATGAACTAGGAAAGTGCCTGACTTATACACAATGAATAATCTTATGTATAACTTTTTTATAATAAGATTCAGTATTTTCACTTGACCAAATGTTTCATGTTACACACCACCTTTTAATGAAATATATTATAAAATGACAATAAATGTCAGTATTTGTCTATGTGTTATGGATATAATGTAAATCACAGCATGTATCTCACGTTGATAAAACTATAAATGTCAGTTATTCAGTAAAAGAAGTAACTTATAATCAATTGGAATATTATATAAACCTCTGAATGTTATTTCTTCCTTGCTTCTTTGTTTTTGAGGGGGGGCACACCAGGAGTGCTCAGAGCTTTCTCGTGGCTGAGGGATCACTCCTTGTGGGGCTTGAGGTACAGTTCCAGGGATTGATACAGGGTTGGTTATATGCAAGGCAAGAGCCTTGACTCCTGCAATATGTCTCCTGCCCTCAGAATTTAATAATATTTTTGTTGACTTGATTGTGCATATAATAATATTTTGATTAAAGGGAATTTTTAGTTATTAATGCAACCGCTTAAAGGATAATTACACTTAAAACTTTATGATGCATTTTTCAAAGCCTCCTATTGCTGGCGTATTTTACTAATATTCAACTTTATAGATAACGTGGGTAGAAATATGTCTTAAAATGTATTGGGGAAAATCAGATCATGACAATTTTATAATTGCATTTGTTGAGTTTCTTATCTAAGATTAGCAAGTATATCATCTAGGTAAAATCTGTACTGTCATAGTATTTTAAAATATAAAAATGAATACAATGATATTGTTATTTAGGTGATCAAGGACTGGAGAGACAGGATAGATGTTAAAGTTCTTGCCTCTTATTCAGGTGATCCCTGCTGATCCTTGGCAGCACTTGCTTTCCCAAGCATTGCCAGGAGTGGCTCCTAAGGAAGAACCAGGAGTAAGTCCTGAGCACCACCAGATGTGGCTCACATCCTTCAAATGGTTAAGGATTAAGTCATAATATATATGCATTATTTTAGCATTTAGATATTTCATTATTTAATAGGAATGGGGCAGACAGAAGTTTGTCCTTCACCCTCTGAGACCTTATAGAGTAAATCTATATGGTCCATAACATGGCATGCTTGCTGGGTACTCCAGTTTCAGCATAGTGGTTCATGTATTTGAATAGTTTAATGGTAATGAATTATATCTTAATGAACTTGTTCCTGTCAGGTCTCTGGCAAAGTACTACTTCTTAAATCCTCAAAACCAGCTATTCTGCCTAAGGTTTCTATGAAAAAAAATGATTCTCATTTCCCTCCCTCTCTCTCTATCCCTCTGCCTCTTTCAATCCCTACATTACACACACACACACACACACACACACACACACACACACACACATACACACACACACACTTCCAAGAACTACTCTAAGACAGTGGTGCATATCGAAAGAAAGTGACAGAATTTAATGTTATAAATTCATTCACATAAAATACTACATCTTTCTTATGTATTTTACACACATGTCAAAAGATTTAAAGGGAATAAAATATTATCACGCTTATGACAATAAAGAGCCTTGATTAAATAAATAAACTAAATTTTGATCCACACCCAACAGTGCTCAGTGCTTACTCCTGGCACTGAGGATCTGTTCAGGGATCACTCCTGATGGAGCTAGGCTAGGGGGCATACGAGGTCCCACCTGGGTTGGATGCAGGTAGAGCAAGCATCGTGTCTGCTGTAGTATCTCTCTGGCCCTAGCAATGAAGAATCTTTAGTTTAAGGCCAGGGAGATGGCTCAAAGAACCTTAACTCCCACACTGTCTGTCTAGCTCCACCCCCCCCAATATGCCGTTATTCTTTATTTTTTTATGTAATTTTTATGTCTCAAAAATAACCTGCTATACAAATTCAAATACTTAGACAGATAGATTTGAATTTAAAATGTTAGCTGGACAAGAGAGATAGAACAGCAGAGCTGGTGCTTGCCTAGCATGCAGCTAGCCTGGGTTTGATCCTCAGTACCACGTATGTTCCTCTGAGCACCACCAGGAGTGATCCATGAGCTCAAAGCCAGGAATAAACCCTTAGCTCTGCCAGGTGTGCTGCCTCCCTCCCCCCCAAAAAACACCAAAAGTTCAGTGGGACAGCAAAAATATTTTGACAAAAGTTATTTTCACGAAAACTTATTTGTTCTGCAAATGATGCAACATGGGATATAAATCACTTGCAATTACAAAGGTCACTGTCACTGTCATTGTCATCCTGTTGCTCATCGATTTGCTCGCACGAGCACCAGTAATGTCTCCATTGTGATACTTGTTTGTAACTATTTTTTGGCATGTTGAATACGCCACGGGTAGCTTGCCAAGCTCTGTTGGGCGGGCAAGATATTATCGGTAGCTTGCTGGGCTTTCCGAGAGGGGTAGAGGAATCGAACCTGGGTCGGCTTCGTGCAAGATGAATGCTCTACAGCTGTGCTATCGCTACAAAGGTCAGTAAGAATAATTTAGCTGCTATAAATTAGCATCAATTATTCTTACTGTATTAGTTTTAACTGAGTAAACATTGAACAAAATCATTAGAGGTTATAAAAATAACAAATAAAATGGGTATTCAACAAAATTTATAAAACTAATAAAATTATAATATAATTGAGTAGGCACCTTCAATAGAAATTGAGGTGGCTACTCAGAAAATATTAACTCTGGTTTGTTTAGCTGACCATTCCCAAATTTCTTAATAATCTGAGATAGAAACAGATCCAAGGTACAAATACTCCCACAAATAACTTCACTTTGCTAAATGAACCACGGCTGGTGGAACCTCCACATCTCTGACCTCAGCCAATCCACCTACACCCAATTTTTTCTTGATAGTAGTCAATACAGGGACAAGTTAGAGCTATATTTCAAGTATTTCCCCAATTTTCAACTTCTGGTAAAATAACAATGAACAGCAAAATGTCAAGATAAAAGAAAATGGGAAGGAAGGGTAGAGATAACCAAGCCTTGATAATTATCTCCTGAACACTGTTTTTTCTTTAGTTATATATCACAGGACTTATCTCACTGGGTAGAGGATTGCTTATAATAAGAGAAACTTTATTTCAACAAAGTTTGTTTTAATTAAATTACAGGAAAAAGTTGCCTTCTCAAGACAAATTAATGTCAAAACTGAAATTGGTTTCAACCCAGTGTTTTTTGTCTTATATTTGTTATTTATATTCTAATAGAACAAATAAGGTGATATTTCAGATCTTTGTTTATAAAAGCTCTTACAAATAATTAAATATATAAATTATTCATGGTTAAATACAATTGAATAAAAACTAATATTACAATATTATAAAGAAATAAAGAAAATATATTCTTATTTTTAGTTAAAACTGTTGTACAGTTCAGACATTTATTTAATAGATTTTTGTGAAACAAAACATTTAAAACTACTGTATTTTCACAGTGTTATGACTTTACTCATTCTATGTGTCAAGACCAGCACTCCAAGGAAGATACATAACATACAGAAAAGACAGTTCACCAAATTTCAGTCCTGAATCTATAGCATAAACTCCATACATCACCTTGAGTCACTCAATCTCACTCTGAACTCCTTTTTCTTCAATAAAATAGGGCTTCTATGACCTCCATTTCCTGCCTTACAACTGTTATAAGGTTCACTGCTCTCACTCCTGAGATCTCTCTGTGGGACTTAGTCCCTCTTAGTCCCTAGGGAGGGCAAGGGTTACATCAACAATGTGGAATTCTACTGGGGATACTGGTGTCTGCAATGTAAGTTTGAAGGAATAGACTCCTTAGCTGTGCAGGTTAGTGTTCCAGCTGTAGAGAGCAAATTAAGGATTGAGGGGTCTCTAGGGAAGCAGATGGATAAGGGGGGTAGTGAGGGATTTAGGGTGAGTGTGGTCAGCACAGGATGCTGACCTGGAGGGGCCCGGGGTCTGAGATGGCCTAATGTGACTTTGGGAAATGTAGAATTCCAGATGATAAACTAAAGCAGAATTTAAGAATAATCTTTCTTCAAGTACGAATGTTTGCATTTATAATTTCAGAAAAAAGAATCTTGTCCTTTGTTGGTCCAGTTCATTGAGAGGTAACGGGGACATGTTGGTTGTGGATGACGGGTTTATATACAGATGAGTGTAGTCACATTGACATCTTCCCCTTATCTATTTTGTCAAATACAGAGAAAGAAAAAACTGAAAAAGTGTGGGGAGAATGAATACATGGGGAGAATAACTACTGAGGAGGAGATAAATCAAACTGAAAAGAGAATCCTTTAAAATGAAGTCGTTTCTTCCAAAGTCATATTGGTGAACAATTTCCTTGGGCTGACAATGCATGAACTTTTTTATTCCAAAGCGCATCTAATGAATTTCCTTATCAATTTTCATAAACCCTTTTCAAGGTTCTTTCTCATAACCAACATTTATCAAGAGCTTTCTCTGTGGAAGGCCCTGAATTAAGTATTTGGCATTCACTGTCTCATTTGAAACATACGACAGCACCAGGAGAGTTTTATGACAATCATCTTTTGACACTTGAGGACACTGAGTCATATGGAGGAAAACGTTGGTTTAAACAGCTGCAGTGAGGAGTGGAAGTAGTTTTGAGATTCAGAGCCTGCATACATTCTGACTATACTAACACCTGTTTTCCAATGAAGAACTTGAGAGTTGTAGAGGCAAGGGATTACTTACCCCAATGAATCATTAGTAACTTCAAACATAAAACGGGCAACAAAGCAACAAATACAAATATTTGAATCTAAGGATGATCATTTTGATCAAGTTGATCATAGACTTGACTCATTATTACTTCCTTATACTGTTTTTTTTTTCAGATTCCAATGTGGTAAAAAAAAAAACCAGAGTGAAGCAAAATTTTAGAAAAATCATGTATGGTATTTCTGTTTTCACCCATTGAAGAGTGGGTGAAAATTCTAGAAATTACCATCACAGCTAAATCTCAATATGTGGGGGGCTTTTTGGGACTCAAACATTATCTGAACTTTTGGTTGGTACTGTCTCTGCTGCTGGGCGCAGATTAGCAAGCCGTGCAACTGAAACTACTATAGAAAGAGCTTGACAGTTCCCTTCCCATTCTAAGATTCAGCTTCCTTTACTGATTTGAAAATAGAGAATAACAAAAAAAGATTGAAAGTATGGTGTTTTGAAACCATCCAGTCCCCTCAACATAAGATCAGTCAAAGAATTCATCTGGTGGCATTTTCATTATTTAATTTCAGTAATGATGAATAAAGCAAAAATAAGAAAGAAAAAGAAAGTAAAAATAAGAAATAAAATTTATTAATGATGAATTCTAAGCCAGAAAAATCTACCCACATAAGAAAGGTCATAGAGGGGCTGGATTGATAGTACAGCAGGTAGGGCGTTTGCCTTGCACGTGGCCAACCCAAGTTCAATCCCCGGCATCCCGTAGGGTCCCCTAAGCACTGCCAGGTATAATTCTTGAATGCAGAGTCAGGGTGTGATCCAAAAAGAAAAAAAAGTCATAGAGAAATAATTCTCATATGTGTTACAAATGGTAATTATTGTTAGAATTATGATTTTTAAATCATTTCTGGGTTCAGATATTGATCACTGAGAAAGAACTAGAATCAGGAACTGAGAGAGAGTATATCAGGTAGGTGTTTAACTTGCATACAGCAGACCTGGGTTTGATCACTAGCATCTGAGTTTGATCCTATAGCCCCACGAGGAGTGATCCCTGAGCAGAGAGCCAGGAGTAAAGACTGAAAACCACCAAGTGTGGCCCTAAAACAAAAGAACAACAACAAATACACAATCATTATCAAAAGAGGCTTCTCCAATACCCATGGAGAAATGACCTCTCCTACAGTTGAAGAAAAAAGGCTATGCAGAGTTAATCCTATGAAAGAGAAAAGCCCTAGGGAAGTCGACCCGCAGACACCACAATCTAACGATCTTTTAATTCTCATCTATGTTTCTATTTCCCTGTCATCATACTCTCATTCCCCTTTGAACTCTGTGTCTAATACAGTCAACTCATCAGTGGTGAAGACTTGGCTATTAATTATTTTAAAGAAAGCCTAAACTGCAGGATTCTCACCTTCTTTGGCCAAATACAAAGATTATGCATTAGCACAGGAATTAAATTTGAAAGGCTCATTTTTGAAGATAGTACATGAGGGAATAGTCACTGAATCAGTGTCTTTTCTTCTCTTTTTTGAGAGGATAAAAAATATTTTTCTATCATGTTCACTCACGACCATTCCATTTTTAATGTTGTGGGTAGGGAGGTCAATGGTGTTCAGGGGCTAGACTTGCTCTGTGTTCAGGAGTGACCCCTGGCCAATCTGGAGGGTCCATATGTGGCACAGATAATCAAACAAGCATCTGCAGAATGCAAGACCTCTATATACAATCTCTTAAGCCCCGTACATCTCTTCTGTCCCATGGCCATTTCATTCTTTACTATAGAATATTTATGGGCTGGAGCGATAGTACAGCAGGCATTTGCCTTGCACGTGGCCAACCTGGGTTTGATCCTCCATCCCTCTCAGAGAGCCCGGCAAGCTACCGAGAGTATCTCGCCCACAGGGCAGAGCCTGGCAAGCTACCCATGACGTATTTGATATGCCAAAAACTGTAAAAACAAGTCTCACCATTTGTTGTGAGACGTTACTGGTGCCCGCTTGAACAAATTGATGAACAATGGGAGGACAGAGCTACAGTTCTACAGAGTCCTTAAGACTGTCACTTGATCCCAGCTATAACAAGGCAAATGATTACACAGTCAACCTACTTAGCTAATTCCCATTTTCCAGTAGAAGACAGGGAGATAAGGGTGCAAGGAATACTAAGATGACAATGGAACATAATAGGAGGGATCGTCAAATAGTACAAAAATATGCATTAGCACTGAATGTATGAAATGTGTATGTTCAAATCACATATTTTGAGATATAATTAACTAAAATATTATCCAATTTTTATTTAAGGTGAGTATCTTAAGCCCAAAATTTTCCAAGATGATTGCAAGAATGGAAAAACACTGGCCACCTATATTCACAAATACATCTGTAAAAATTCCAAACAAAATATTAGAAAGATAAATTCACAATATAAAGAATAAAACATTGTAACCAGTATTAGTCTATTTCATGTGGATTAACATTAGAAAATCAATATAATTAATACATTATTAAATTTCAGCCAACATTTACATGATAATCTCAAAAGAAATGCGAAACATTAAGTACAATTTAAAATATTAATTTCAAAAAATCCAGGCAAGCCTTTGATAGATAAAATCTCAATATCGATCTTAATCTTACTAACTACTAAATCTCATAAAGTGCTTAACCAATGCCACTGCACTTCGTGGTAAAGCATTAAAGGTCTACCTCTGAGACCCAGAAAAATAAATAATATATGCTCTTCTTGGTTCTATGCTCAGAAGAGAATCCTGGCAGTGCGCAGGGGCACAATATGGTGCTAGAAATTCAAAGCAGTCCACTGCATGTAAGGAAGCATCTTACCTGTTGGACTATCTTTTTAGTCCCCTGAGATCATTTAAACATGTAATTAAAAAGAGAAGAGAACAAAATAAAATGGAGAAAACCCACAAATATCTAGTTTAATACATCTATAAGCTTGGCTGCAGGATCCACAGCCCTATGCAATGATTTTAGACTCAACCTAGCCCTCTGAGGACATCTGGCAAACGATACATATTTCAAACCTTCAAGTGCCTGACTATCTGATTTTTACTTATTTTTCTTCCAGCTACTTTGCTGTTCCCAGTAGCTTTCTTGGTGACATTTATATTACTATGCTTTTCACAACTGGACCAAAAAATAAAGCTTCAGTGCCTACTTAAACACGAAGCTAGCACACTCAGGTAGTCATTTCTACTTAGAAATCCATGTCCACTGTATTTATTCTTTCTAGTCCAATTTTACAATACAGTATGAAAAAAAACAAATCGTAAAAAATTTACATCATATTTGCCCCTAAAACCTTATTTTTCCACTGGAGAGCTAAAGGCAAATTAAATTTAGAAGAACTTGAGACACAAGCAGGTAACTTTTCATTTGTCTTTTTTTTTCTTTCTGCAGAACTGTGAAACAACGGAACAGTCTGTGCTACATACATAATTAAAACAGATGTTCTCAATCTTAATTCTCATCGCTAATTTTGACAGCCAAAGAAATGTGCTGTCTTTTGTATAGTAACCTATTTTCTCTCAAATGTATCCTATTTTTTTCCTCGCCCACTATGACGGCTCAGGAAGAAAAGGATAAAGTGAAGAAACAACAGAAAGCTCTGTCCTATCTCAGCAGGGCAGCGAATTGAACAAGTACAACATAGGAATTGACTAATGATAGAGTATAAAATAGAGTATGATCATTTTACATATCTATAACATGGCAGGTGGAGTTTTTACATATCTCTAACTTTACTGCCTTTGTGGGGTCTCAAATGACTGAAAACAAGTTGATTATACTGAACAATAAGGAGCTGTTAATGAAGACCTTCCTTGTGTCATCTGGCCTTTGAAAGCACAAGCTTGAGGGAAAAAAAGAAACCAGAATAAAAATGTGTAGAATTAAGCTAAATATTAAAGACACAAGATAAGAAATTTTGCTTGTGCAAGATGCCCTGAGAAGCTTGTCTCTATCAGCATCTCTCTGAAAACAGAACTACAAGGATGGAGGAGGCATCGTTGCTCAAAGAGTGCTCCTCAGACCCACAGTCCCCCATGATTGCTTCACACAGGAAAACAAAAAGCCAACCCTTCCTGGACCGTGGCTAAAACCACGGTCCTTAGAAACCACCAAGCAAGGAGCGAACCATCTTCTGCTTTCTGGGGTAAACTGTGTCATTTCCACATGCATATCAAAGGCCTCCTGACTGGCTTCGCTGTTCCCTCTGACGCATTTGTCCAACACCCGCTCCACGAAGGTGCCTGTGAGGCTGCAGCCAAGGAATCAGCTCTGTGCTTGGGAAAACCAGTTTTGCTTCTCACTCAGGAAAAAGCAGGGAGGAGGCGGGAACAATGCTGCTGTGTGGGTCCCTGCATCCCCCGGCCACAGCACACAGGCCTAAGGAGACGCCTGCCAGGAAGGCCTGTCAGGGACTTCGTGTTCCTTTCTCCTCTCTTATGGGAGACTCCAATCTAGCTGTGCGGGGTGGAGAATTTGTCAGGGAGCTTCCAATCTCCCAGCACGGTTACCCCACTGCAACACTGGTTCCTTCACAACCACTGTTGGAAACGCTGACGAGTTAGATGCACCTAGTCCACCTGTGGCACACTCCAGAACAGGGCTTCTCGGGATATTCCAAGGGGGCCACAGGTGAAAATCACATCAGTGGGAGTAGAAGAATAGAACAGGAGACTAAGGGACAACCAGAAGACTAAGGGAAGCTGGTACTCAGGAAGGAAACAAGGTCAGAGGGGTCCATGGTCAAAGAAAGATGGTAAAATACTGGTCAAGAGGAAGGTGCCATTCTCCTCATGGGAGCTGGATGTGGCCTGATTTCAGCACAATACTGCTATTGTCACGGCCTAGGGAGTTGGCCTGGACTTCCATGACCTAGGAGGGACACTCTGCAGCCTCTAGGCACATTTAGGCAACGTCATCAAGACCAGGCGGGTTATGGGGGAGACAACAGGGCAGGGCTGGGCTGTAGCTTGGGGAGGCATGCAGTTACCACTGCTCTCGGGATAGATGCAGAAGTAGGAACCACAAAGTATGAGGAGTAGAGAGAGCTAATTCTGTTTTTTTTGTTGTTGTTGTTAGAGAAGGGGGCATTCCCAGTGGTGGTCAGGGCTTACTTCTGGCTCTATGCTTAGGGATCACTCCTGGCAGACTCAGGGGACCATATACGGTCCTGGGGACTGAACCAGGTTGGCTAAATGCAGCAAAAGCCCTACTATACTGTCTCTCTATTACTGATAAAGTTAATTCTTAACTTTGCATTACACTGAAGCAAATGACCTCCTAAGGTTGCTCATGGGATATAGCAGGAAGATTGGCAGATAGTGATGGAAGCTTGGAAGATAGTGATTTAAGGTAAGTTCATGCGCTGGGGGTCCAGGAGACAAAGTGATTATCAAGGAGAGGAGGCAGGGAATTTGACCCATATGTAAGGAAATGGACTGCATTCCAAAGAGGAAGTCAAAGAAGACTTGTGAACAAAATAGATTGAAAAAATAAATTAAGATAAAAACATGCACAGTGATGGCTACCAGGAGGGCCACTGGCTTGGCGGGTTCAAGACTAGCCCAGGAGTTAGCCACAACTCACCAAACCCAGAGCGGAAGGCAAGGGCTCAGCCCAACAACTGGCTTTTAAAGTACCACACAGTCTGTTACGCGGTGATTAGGAGGTAGAGGGGATCTGCATCCTGGAAGATATTTTATGTCAAATATAGTGCTGGGTTACTTGCCAACGTCTTTCCTAATCCTCAAAAACTCACAATGTTAAAGTTGTAAGGAATGTTACACATCACTAATCTCAAAATTCACTTTCTTTGAGTTGACTTCCCTGAACCCATCATCTAAATTAAGTTCTCCTATTATGCTCTGTATCACCTTCTACTTTATCTAATGTCACTCAATGTAGCTTATAATTTGCTAATCGTGAGACTGGTTAAAGTTCCTTATTAGCATACATCAGGCTCATTTTACCACCTCAAGATGTCCCCCACAGTTTGCAATGGATTTTCAAAAACGAGTTTCGCAACGTTGAACGCCGTAGAGGGATGTACTGAAGCAACTGGTGAGTGACGTGTGAGCTATGGAGGCCCACAGCCAAAGCTGTCTTCTGTGGGACCGTGACCTCCGCACAGACTGGGGGGCTGAGAAGCTAAATGATCACATAAAAAATTTTTTCCTTCTTCTCCTTCTCTCCTCTATTTTTACCTTTGTTTTTTTGGGGGGCCACACCTGGCAGTGCTCAGGGCTTACTCCCAGCCCTGTGCTCAGAGACCACTCCTGGTGGAGCACAGGAGACCATACAGGATGCCAGAGATTGAACCCGAGTCAGCCATATAGCAGGCAAGAGCTCAACTTGCTGGTCCCTTTTAAATAACATTTAACATTTAACTAACATTTAACTTTTAAATACATTTAACATTGTCTAGATTTTTGTTAAAATATGACACCCATTAATAGAGGTGAGTAATTAAAAAAAACTTTTTTTTTCTGCTGGACATTCAAGAAATTGTAATAGGCAGATATATGTAAATATGAAACTTTATCTCATTCTACTCTTTCCCAGTATTTCCACATAGGAAAAGTTCTAGAGAAATTTTAATAGGCCTCAGAGAAACCAAAGTCTCTACGTAGAGTAAACTAGTTTAACTGGGAAACAGGTTTCTGAACTACTAAACGCCACCGAAGTTAGCATGAGATGTATATGTGTGCGTCTGTGTGAGAGGTGGCTGCGTGGCATCTAGTGTCATGAAGCATGTTTGGCTGCAGCTCTGCAGGAACCTATACACCGCAGAAGCCCCCGACCTAGCCGCCAGTCTACAAGAGAATTTGAGCTGCTGTTTTTGTGTTTCATTAAATCCAGAATAAAAAAAATCTTTCTGCCATTTCTGCAGTACATTTAGTCCTTTCTTCCCAGTCCAAATTGGGTTAAATCCTGAACAAAACAAATTACCTAAGGCTGAGTAAATTTATACAAAAGCTCATAAACAAGATTCCAATATATCACTCTACTGTCGACTTTATCCTACACTAAACAGCTTTTTCAAGATTTTGCAAGACTGTCGCATATGAATTGTTTGCTCCATAGACCACAAGATTAGCATATGCTTGATATAAGATAATGTGAACAATTGTGCATTAATTAGTGGGACTTTTGGTACCTTGAGGCAACTATATATTAAACTTGGTAGTATTGCTATGTGAACTAGTTTCAAAGATGGAATTTTAATTCTTGTTTTGTGAGAAAAAAAATCTATAGTTTACAATGGTCAAAGAGTGTTCATAAGATCATATGACGCATGGTGAAAGCCTAGGTTTGAACTCAGATATCTATCTCCAAACCAGGACCCCGTGGATCAGCTGTCTTCCTGAGATGTGCTGATACTGTATTCTCAAACCCTGAGCTGCATGGTCTTCTCTGCTCTGCAGAGCATCACGTGATCCCATAGTCACATGGCAGCTCATAGGTTCTCCTCACACAGGCCAACTGTCCTGTAGAGCTGAGTCATCCTCCTGTTCAGGGGGTTCCCCAAGAGTACACCCTATTTTTCACTTAGCTTCCAGTAATGAAGGAATCAAATCCCTATCAAGGGAGTTGCCAAAGTTATCCTTTGGCTGGAAAGCAGAATCTCAGCCTCCTTGCCTTATTCATTTATTTTATTTAATTTACTTTTTTTATTGAATCACCATGTGGAAAGTTACAAAGCTTTCAGGCTTAAGTCTCAGTTATACAATGCTTGAACACCCATCCCTTCACCAGTGCACATATTCCACCACCAAGAATCACAGTATACCTCCTTCCACCCCCCACCCCTCCCAGCCCCCCACCCCGCCTGTGTAGCTGATTTCTCTTGATCCAGACGTGGCTCAACTTCTCTATGCTGCTGAGTCTTGGTTGGAGGCTCAGAGTGACTGCTGTATTTTGTGACTATTCTCTTCCCATCCCGAAACCCCAACTACAGTTTCCACAACCTCACTGACATGGACTAGAGGAGTGACTATTAGACTCCTGGGTTTTCTGTGAGTTCTCCACAAAGATCCTTTATCTCCCACACACTTTTGCAAATGGTCCCAATAATAGACTTGGACTTCTTTGGTCTTTCTTCAACAGTTAGGCTATTTAGGGGAAACACTGAATTAAAGGTTATTAAACAACCTTTCCCTTAAAATGTTTGACATGTTAGCCTTTGCCTCCAGTATGTATATCCAAAGGAAAAATGCTATAAATCACATTTTCCAAAGTTAATTGATTATAGAACATTATTTTCATGACTCTAGCATTCTGAAAAATACTCTGAAAAAATACCTGTTTTCATCATTCTCTATTGAATCACAAATAAGAAGTCAATTACAATACAACTAATTATTTCTTTATTATTTTCAGAATGGGAGAAGTGAAGACCAAAGTACATATACACAGTAATGTATATCATTATCTTCTAAAGAAGATACAGCCCACCTGCATGGAGTGTGGCTGCCTGGCATGACCACCACTTTTGGAGGAGCATGGAGAGATGCAGTTCTCTGGAAAATTCCAGAACTTTACAGCTTTTGATGATGAAGTACTACTCTAAAATACTAATTAGAAATCACAGACATTTGGTTAATTACTTTGAATTTGATGCATATCTTCTTACTAATAAGAGAATTTGCATACATGGAGGTTTCCCTTGGTTGGGTACAGTCATTTATTCATTCTTTTGGATCTGGAAAGTTGGAGTGGGTAGAAACAGAAAACCAGTCTTAAATGAGTACAATGGACTGAAGTACTACACGTGCATCTTCAGCTCCAAGTGAATAAAATACAGGCAAACTGTCATGTGTTAGGAAAAACATCTATGGAGACTGTCTAGTTAAAACATATTCTTATAAAAAAAATATAGCAACAAATGTCTGGTGGCCAAAAGAAAATTAAGCCAAACTTTAATTGATTTATGCTGTGCACAATTAGCATCTTAATAAGAGGCAAAAACCCAGTGCAGAATTTGAGTACTGAATTCAGATAGTAATATTCTTGCTGCTGGATATAAATGTAAAAAGATTGCATCATTGTATATTAGAAGGCCATCTCTATCTTGCTTGGCTCTTTTGAGAGCTGGGCATATATATAAGCTTGAAAAATAATTTCATTTTCTTGTGACCAAATATGTTTCTTTTGAAAAATGTGGGTTGAGCTGGTTGAATTCTAAGATATTACAAATGGAAAGTATAGTTGGTATAAAGTTGAACTATTTTGACTTAATGAAGTGTAATTTTCAAATAAGATTGATGTTTCACATTTAGTTAATTTCTTCTCAATTTTAATTTAAAATTTTCTCAATTTTAATAATAAAATTTAACAATAATCTTTCCCAGGAACACAAAAATAATGAGCTCAATGAGGAAGAATTTGAGACGTAATGAGGGATGCATTTTTATGCCAACACACATAGCTTTCAGATCTTAGTGGATTTCTGGGGGAAAGCCACATCAGTTCCTGATAGGTTATAAAACATTTATTAATAAATAATTTACATTATTAAAGTACACATTTGCCAGAAGGCATTCATCTATTTGTTTTTCTGTAGCATGAACATTTTTCAGACTCCAGGCATGGGTTTAGCAAAAGTATTTTAGCCACTTGAGAGGAAATAAATTGAAAGTAATCAATTCAGAAATTATTTCAAGATGCACAACAGCAACTGAATTAAAGAAGACAGCAGAAAAAATTGTATCCTATAGAATTCCCAGATCTTGGAATGTATGGTGGGGCTAAAGGATGAATCCTCTACAAAACATGTTGAACTTGTGTTATTGCATTGCACTGACTTCTGACTTTGAATGAGGTATTTCCAAGGTAGGGAAATCATTCCCACCACCCAACCAAAAAACAAACATACCCAAGAATCAAATACATTTCCAAATAAAAGTCACCTATAAAACAAAGATTAGAAAGTCTTCCCAAATATGAATTATATGTATTTAGGACTATCTAACAATTTAGGATATCCAATAATTGGAAATGATTGGAATTTATATTTTTATGTGTGTTGCTTTTAATAATTGCTTTGAGTCAAGGCCAAATGTGTAATTTTCCCAATGGGGTTGCTTCCATTGTTTTGAATATATTTTGTATTTAATCAAGTGTTTTTAGAGGAAAGTTTTCTCCTTGTTATTCCCTCTTGGAAAAATTGAAACAAAAGCCACCATAATATACTCTTGAGATCTGTAGCATTTCCTCACCCAAGTCCTTAGTCATTATACTCATTTTGAAAAACATCCCTCAGAATTAAATGATTACACTGAATAAAATTTGATTCCTATGTCTTCTTAGCTTGAGATCTCTAATTAAAATTTGTGGCAAACAAAACTAATGTTCCAAGATTGAAATAATATAGAATTTTGCAAAATAAGCATTAAAAGTAATTTATATTTATTTACTCATTTATTTTTGTGTAGGCACACCCAGCTGTGCTTAGGGATTACTCCTGGTTCTGTGCTCAGGTATCACTTTTGGTGATGCTCAATGGGGGCGTCTGTAGTGCCAGGGATTAAATACAAATCAGCTGTGTGCCAGTTAAACCCCTTATTTGTTCATTATCTCTCCAGCTTCTCAAAATATTTTTAAACCTTGCTTCTCTACCTTAGTTGTTTCTTCTGCATTTCAACTATTTTTTACTGTATCACTGTATCACTGTCATCCCATTGCTCATCGATTTACTCGAGCGAGCACCAGTAACGTCTCCATTGTTAGACTTGTTGTTACTGTTTTTACTAAAACAGAAAAATTTAACACTTCATATAAATTTATATGTTCAAATCTGTTTTGACCTTTTATTATGTAAATAATCCTTTACTTTCACATATATGTAAAGTACACACCAAATTATATAAGCATATGTCTTCATACATATAACTTTTGACTGAAGGGACTAAAACAGCATAGTTCATAGTTATCCTAAAATAGTAGATGAGGCCAGAGAAAAGCACAGAGGTTAAAGTGTTTACTATGCATGCAGTCAAACCAGGCTCAGTCCTCAGCACTGCATGGTTCATGCAGCACAACTGTGAATAACCACTGAGCACAGAGTCAGGAGTAGTCCCTGAGCACCACTGGCTGTGACTCAAAAACCAAAACACCCATATTGGAAGTCAACAAATGTTAAATTACAAGATTCACTGATATAAACTCTTTTACATCTTATCCTACATTCCCCACATGCCAGTGAAAGCATGATCCTAATACAGTCACAGGTACATGACGTAAGTCATGCATTGGAGCAAACCCGGAGATGCCTGCTTTTCTTTCCCGTCCATCTATTCATCCATCCATCCACCCATTTACTCATCCAGATAACCAACTTGGCAGGAAGACCTACTGAAGATAAACTCTGCATTGGGTCCCGAACAACATTGGGAAGCAAGTTCCTCTTTGACAGACAATGAGGCAACATGGTCTGAAAACAACCCATAATTTGTGGAGTCTTTAAAGAACGCACATCAAAATGAACCTAGTACATGATGGACATATACTTCTCCTCCTACTGATCAATCAATGTGCTTCTTCCCTCCCATAACGACTTTCAACAGGAAATGTTTAAGGAATGTAAATGGAAAACTAGATATGACATTAATATTCCTTCAAATTCTCACACACTTTCCTAAAACTGTTTAAGTTGACTAAGTCAAAAGCTACTCTATGTGTCTGTCTGTCTCTCTCAAAAACAAAGGAAAAGGAAAAGGAAGATAAGGGGAGAGGAGGGGAGGGGAGAGAATGGGAGTGGAGGGAAGAGGTGGGGAGGGGAGACAAAGGGAAAGGGAGGAGAAGGCGGAGGGGAAGGGAAGGAAGGGGAGGGGCAAGGAGAGGAAGCAGGAGAGGAAAATAGGGGAGAGGGTGGGGAGAAAGAAAGAAAGAGAAAGAAAGAAAGAAAGAAAGAAAGAAAGAAAGAAAGAAAGAAAGAAAGAAAGAAAGAAAGAAAGAAAGAAAGAAAGAAAGAAGGGAAGGAAGGAAGGAAGGAAGGAAGGAAGGAAGGAAGGAAGGAAGGAAGGAAGGAAGGAAGAAAGAAAGAAAGAAAGAAAGAAAGAAAGAAAGAAAGAAAGAAAGAAAGAAAGAAAGAAAGAAAGAAAGAAAGAAGAGAAAGAAAGAGAGAGAGGAAGGAAGGAAGGAAGGAAGGAAGGAAGGAAGGAAGGAAGGAAGGAAGGAAGGAAGGAAGGAAGGAAGGAGGGAGGGAGGGAGGGAGGGAGGGAGGGAGGAAGGGAAGGAGGGAGAGAGAGGGAGAAAAGAAAAGAAGATATATCAAAGAAGGAATCATAATACTCCAAACAATGGACACCTAGAAACTCTTTTATGTCTGCTTATTACAGACAATTTAGCATTATTAAAAATTAGTTTCATTTAACAAGAATTCCCAAACAATTCAATACATTTCTACTTCATAAATTCCTGTATTTCACTAAAAATAAGAATGTAGGAGTGAGTCATTAAAATGATTAAATGCAGTAACATTTAAAGGACTCCTTTTACTCTCTGTACAGAAGACAGAAGTCATCTTATAGTGACCAAAATCAAGGGATTCTAATTGGAGGCTGTCTGGAATGCAGATTCCTACCCTAATCTAAAGTCTGTCTTTCTAGGCTCCATCTGGTGATTTGAATATCCCTTGTGATGTTGGGGATAAGAAACTCAATCTCCCTATACTTCAGTTTTCTGCATCACTAAAAAAGGAGAAACAATAAGAGGTAACAAACTTTTCCAAAGAAGATATACAGATGGACAAAAGATATATGAAAAAATACTCTGCATGACATATTAGGGGAAATGCAAATCCAAACCAAGATAGCAGCTCACGCCAGTGACACTGGCGCACATCACAAAGGTATCACCAGTGTTGGCAGGAATGGGCGGCATAACAAACCCTCATTCACTGCTGGTGAGAATGCTGACTGGTCCAGCTTTTCTGGCAAACAATATGAATATTTTTTTTTAAAAAAATGCCTAGGAATTGAGTTTCCCTGTCACCAAGCAAGACAAGGGCCCAAAAACTCTATTCAGAAAAGACATTTGCATTCCTATCTTCATTGCAGCGCTATTCACAATAAGGCACAATTTGGTAACCCAAGTGCCCAAGAACAGATGACTGGATAAAGAAACTATGGTATATATACACAGTAAAATACTACTTGGTTATAAGAACAGACAAAATCATGCAATTTTCTGCAATGTGGATGGATCTGGAGAGTCTCATGCTGAATGGAATTAGTCAGACAGACACAGAATAATCTCTCTCGTATGTGGGATATAAAGAAACAAAACAGAGGGTGACAGATACCCAAAGTCAACAGAAACTGAGAACTGGTCTTCACAAGGAAACTCACCATGAGGGGTGGAGTAGAGGTGGGGGGAAGAGGACACGCTGGTGGAGCGGGTGGTGCTAGAATGTTTTAGAAATAAAACCTTGCTTGGGAGGCCCAAAGCAACCAAACACACAAACATGAAGTTAACTATAGTAAGTTCCCAAATCACTTAATGACTTATTTATTTTGGGGGGTGGGGTAGGGATTCCCAAAGGTTAGGGGTACCCAGGGTCATTCATGTGATGCTGCTCCCAGGTATTTGGGAATGATGGTGACATCTGGCAAAGCAGAGGGCCTCCAGATAAAGCATGCCATGCTGGTGAGGAGTATGTGATGCCTTTGATCGAATTCAGGGGCTCGTACATGCAAGTCCTGTGCTCTAGCTCAGTAAGCTATCTCCTTGATCCCTCTCAAAATGTGACATTTTTATAAGTTAAGTAGTTCATTAAAAAGCTGTATGACTGAAATTCAATCATGAATGGCTTTGTAATGCTCAATTTTTTAAAAGAGATTTTAAAAAGTTATCATATAGCCTGCCTTAAATGTTAATAATTTCAATCTTTGAGAACATACATATATGGCATAAAAAATTTGAAACTTGATTGTTCTATTTACAACAAAACCAAAAATGTAATAGATAGATTCTTAGAAATAAAGAATAACCTTATGCAAACCACAAAAAACAAAGAACTTTTTTTTTTTTTTTTTTTGCTTTTTGGGTCACACCTGGCGATGCACAGAGGTTACTCCTGGCTCTGCACTCAGGAATTACTCCTGGCGGTGCTCAGGGGACCATATGGGATGCTGGGAATCGAACCCAGGTCGGCCGCGTGCAAGGCAAACCCCTAACTGCTGTGCTATCACTCCAGCCCCGAACTTTTAATTAATCTATTAATTTTCTTTCTTTCTCTTTCTTTCTTTCTTTCTTTCTTTCTTTCTTTCTTTCTTTCTTTCTTTCTTTCTTTCTTTCTTTCTTTCTTTCTTTCTTTCTTTCTTTCTTTCTTTCTTTCTTTCTTTCTTTCTTTCTCTTTCTTCCTTTCTCTTTCTCTCTTTTTCTCATTCTTTCCTCCTTTCTTCTTCTTTTTTGGTTGTGGCTGATACACCACTCAATGTTCAGAGCTTACTCCTGGCTCTGTACTCAGGGATCATTCTTGGTCTTGGGAGATCATATTGAAGTACCAGGGATCAAACCTGAGTTTGTTGCATGTAAGGCAAGTGCCCTGCCTTCTGTACTATATCATTTCTGCCCTGAATTAAGGGGCTTTTAATTAAAATATTTTTGTGAACCTACTTCATTCATTTGTATTGTGAGATGTTATTTGTTAGCTTCTATAATTATAAAAAGGTATACCTTCCTCCCTTTACTTCTTGCTAAGAAAGTAGAATCCATGAATATAAAATAGCCAGATAAACTCTAGCAGCAACATTCAGAAGTTTCACTGAGAATTTAAAATTTTCCTCATACCCTTTTAAAGATAAGCACTTGCAGATCTTGTTTGCTAACCACTTTTTGTTTGTTCATTCATTTGTTTGTTTGGGTCGGGGTGGGGTGGAGTGGTACGGGTCTAGCCTGGTGCTACACTAAACCAGGGCTTACTCCTGGCTCTGCACTCAGCAATCACTCCTGATGAAGTTTAGGAGAAAATAAATGATCCTGGGGATTGAATCTTGGTCAACTGCATGCAAGGCAAGCACCCTACCTGCTTTGGTCCTTGCTAATCACTTTTAATAAATATATCAAAGCAACCTATGATGTCATCTAAAATTTCAAAAGCTACCAAAGATACCACTATACCACCTGTATGTTTACATTTATGATTGAGTTATTCAGAACAAAGAGTTGGAGACTTCTATTGTGGCAATAATCAACAGAATTCAAAAGGCAAGTGTTATTGCTTGATGACCACTTCACAAATTCATGTTCCATCAAATGAAATCCAGGATAATATTCAGCCCACAAAATCTATAGATGAGGCACTATGTCTTCTGCAAAACATCCTCTAGAGAGGACTGGAGTGGAGCAATGGTCAGACGTAGGGCATTTGCCTTGCACACAACCAACCCATGTTCGGTCCCTGGTGCCCCATATGGTCACTCAAGCTGACTAGGAGTGTTCCCTGAGCACAGTCAGAAGTGGTGCCCTGAGCACCATTAAGTGCGGCCACACAAACAAACAAAACACAAAAACAAACAAAAAATTGTCTAAAGATATGGGCTCCTATAAGGATATTCATCAATATTTGGAAAATACTAATTTTTAAATTCTTAGCTCAAGAAACAGCTGTCTTCTGATGAATCTCTAGCTAACTTAGCAGACAGAAAGATCTTGACTTAGGTCTTGCCCAGATACACACTTAATGAAGCTAAGCACCTTTCTTAACCTTTTGTTTCTTAATTCCCTTCTTCATGACATGAGAAGTTATAATATCTGTATTCATTTTCAAATGAATAACTTTTTATATCTTACTTTGCAATACTTATACTTGTGAGCTCTGAGGCATTCATAAGCACTCCTACACCAACCATCTCATAAGATTCCCAAATCTGATTGTCAAAGGTAGGTGGGGGATGTGGGCCCTACTTACTTTTCTCAGAAAGTCTTGTGCTTTTGATATCCATCAGGATTCACCAGAGACAGACTTATCCAGAGCATCACATGGAAAAAATTTAGTATCTGTAAGCCATATGAGTACACTATAAAAAATGTCTTCCTACTCTGTGGCTCCTTATCATAAACACTTCAAAGATTTTCCTAAGAGAAAAATCTTTGAATAGGAAGGGGAAAAAAACTCACACCAAGTGCTTCTGCTGGTGCAGTCCCCAAATGAAAGAAATCATATGTTGATTTTACATTGAAGATAAAATTGAATTACCATCCCATAAATATATTTTAAATAAGGATGTCTCCTTTAGCTCTCTAACATTTCAAAACCACACTGGTCTATGTGACAATGGGCTCTAATTTTAAACCTTAGAGCTTAATTTTATAAAACAAGTTTCCAAAAGTTAGGAATTAACAATAATTTACAAAAGAGGGGAAAAATAAAACCCTCACTATTAAAGGGAAATTATTCTGAATGCAGTGGCATTCTGTGTATTTCATCTTTGTCAGTTTCAGAAAGAATTTGGAAGTATCTATTAACAGTTGTAATGTACAACAGTTAATCATACACAATACTAGAAGTGATTTTTAGAAATCATCACAATTCCATACTATAGTAAGACTGTCCTAACCAAGCTTTTAATTTATCTTCATTTCAGAAGTCAGAGAATTTCCTGACTAACTAAAATCTACAGATTATCTAGAAGACTCACTTTAGCCTTTATACCTAACTTCTCCCTCATCTCTTTCATCATTAAAATCCCACCATAAAAAGTGGTGAGAAACAGGAATATTACACTATTTGTGTTTGCTCATTTTCCTTCTCTCCCTGATCAGGACTCCTTGAAAAGGAATCCACACTGTGCACAAAATAGCAACGAAGCTCCAAAGAGAAATAAGACATCTTGAGAGGTTAATCAGGCAATTACTAATTAGCTGTACGATGTCATTAAAAAGTCCTACTCAAAACATAGCCTACTATAAAAACTTGATTTATACATTGTCATCCTCTAAGTTTTTTTGATAACAAGTGTGCATAGTTAAGAATCTGAAACAATGCAAAGTGAAATATTGATGTTTTTGTCTAACAGTATATGTGTTCTATTTTATTCAATTCACATTTAATAATTCACATGTACCATAAAAAGTTTTAAGCACAATACTCGAGTAGCTTCCTCTCAGACAGAAAAGCTGAGAATGATGATATATACATATTATATATAATATATAGAGTAATTTATTTGTAACTACTTGCATTCAATCTTTTGAATATATACCTTTTTATTAGCTAAAGTCTCAAAGGCTTTAAGAAGACAAGTACTAACTTATCTTCTTAAAATTTTCCCCCAATTTGGAATACTGTTTCTAAATATGTTAGGAAATTGAATTAACTTGTTTTCTCAAAAGTAAGACATGCCTTATATCACTTCATTAGTCTCTACAGTTTGAAAAAAACATGAGCTACTGAATATAAAAATAATAAAATGTCATTACTATATTATAGTTTGAAACTGGTAATTTTTAAAAAGCATCATTTTTGAGTAAAAATTAATTTTCTCTATGCATGATGATGGGTCAATTAAGAGGAAAGTGGTAATAATGCTAATCCCCCAATCAAACATTTAAAATATTCAATTTGATAATATACATTCATAGGAACTAGTCTCAAAAGTCAAATTAACCTTTTATACCTCAAAATAATTTGAAAATCTTTAATGCAAGCATCCAATGCTATGAGATACCACATAAAATCTTTAGCTGATTAGATGTCATGTTTTTAATCACTAAAGGACAACATTCATGATTTAACCCCAATCTTTCTGTGGAAAGCTTAAAGAATTTGATAAAAACAATGCTCTTGTTCACTCTCTGTCCACATATTCTCATCCATACAATTTACATGGGAGACTTTCTAATAGCAACGGGGTGTAGACTTGTGATACACAGACACATTTTAAAGCAAACACATCAGTCAGAAGTTGGTAAGCATCATGGTCTTTCACTAAAATATAAAACCAGTATGAAAGAACAAGAGTCTTTGACTACTTTTCAACTTTCTGACAATTATTAAGATTTTTTTTTCAGTAGGAAAATACAGTTTTTGAGCCATGGCAGTTAGGCTAAAACGAAACATAATCTTAAGAATGATGAACATTTGACATTTAGCTGAGATCGGAGTAGCAATTAAAAAAAAATCCAGGGGCTAATTTTAAAACTAAAATGATATAAAACTATTACAATGTTTCCACTTATTAGACATTAAATTTTTCATAAAAACCTTTCATAAAATATCAGTCTATTAAATGAAGTAATTCACAAGTGGATTACACTGCTGGTTCAAAATGACTTGCGTTAGAATCTCTAACACCGTCTTCCAATCCCTGTGAAAAGGCAATTTCCTAAGGCATAATCATATACTAAGACTGCCACATGAATTCAAGGCTGCTAAAATACAATAATATGGAACTTACCTTATTATAAATCAATGGTAAGTTGCAGGTACTTTTCAGTTTGCAGCTATCTAGCATAGTTGATTAGAAACAAACAAAACATCTTTCATTCCAGTGAGAGAAATGCATGTTCATACTTGGCTCTCTGTGCTGAATCCTGGCAGAGAGTCTATTCACCTCCAAGGACTAGTAACAGCCGCCTCGCAGAGAGCACTTGCCGCTCTGAACTGCAGCGACTTAGAATGAAAGTAAGAGGAACTCGTGCTGTTTAAATACCGCTGCTTCACATTCACAGGATATGACTCAACTCTCCATCAAACCAGTAGGATAGAGTTTCCCCTTGCAAAAATTGTTTGATTACATAACAAACATTACATTTGGGCTCCTAAAATATTTACAAACAAGCTATTCATCATTTTACCTATTAAGCCACCCCTTCCCCAGACACATGCCACCCACAGAAGTGAAACTAACAGCGTGGTATGGAGAAAACACGACTCTGCTTGTTCTCTGCATCGCATTAATTTGATGGTATTAAATGTGTGTGATCATGGCAACATCTGACAGAGATAAAAGAGAGAGAGGCAGAGACTAAAGTCACTAACATTCCCACTAGCAGAAAAGCAAAGTGGAGAACCAAATTATTTTCAGATGTAAGACTTGGCAATTCTATAGAGCACAACAGAATGGAATTTCTCACTATGCAGAAAATGGAAATAGGTCTTTGTGGCTTGCTGTTGCTAATTCCCACAGAAAGCCTACCCAACTCTGTCATTACCTTGTGATGCCACTGCTGTCTACCTCTCCAACTCAGAGCCTCCTTAATCTGTTTCTAGAACATTTCTAAAGGAACATGACTAATGACACAGCTCCCCTAGTAAATGTGGCAATTTTCTGTCCTTTCTCTACCACCTCTTAACTTTGAGTTATATTAAGTTTTATTACACATATAACTGTTATGTTTGGAAACATCAATACATAAACATTATTAACATAGATAATTGGAGGAAAATCTCCTACACATATAATCACCATTATCAAAGATAAATGAAGAAATAAATATAGATAACAGCAAATTGATTAAAAGTTTACAGACCAGTTTGATAGAAATTCATCTTGAATCCAAAAAAATGAGAAGAGTTGAACATTCTCCTCCAAAGATAAAGTACCAATACTCAAGAGGCACAAGGAAAAAAATGCTTATAACCACTTATGCAAAGCAAAGGATCAACAAAATATCATCTCATATCTGTGACAATGGTCCATATTTTAAAAGGACAGAACCACCAACACCAACACAACATGGTGTTGGAGTGTGGGGGGAAGAGAAATCTTTATTTACGGTTGGTGGTAATTGGTTCAGCCTCTATGGAAAATAGTATGGTGATTTCTCAAATAATTAAAAAATAGAAATATCATAGGAACTAGCAATTCTTCTCATAGGTATCAAGCCGAAGCACACAAAAATAACAATTTGAAAAGTTATATGCTCACTTTTGTTCATTGTAGTGCTACTTATAATAGACAAGATATAGAAAATATTCAATGCCCAAGAGAAGATGAGAGTTTGAAAAAGAGGTAGAATATGTGCTGTCACTGTCACTCCAGTGCTCATTGATTTGCTTGAGCGGGCACTAGTAATGTCTCCATTGTGAGACTGGTTACTGTTTTTGGCATATTGAATACGCCCCGGGTAGCTTGCCAGGCTCTGCCGTGCAGGTGAGATACTCTTTGTAGCTCGCCGGGCTCTCCAAGAGGGGCGAGGAATAGAACCCGGGTCAGCCGCACACAAAGTGAATGCCCTACCCGCTGTGCTACCCGTCCAGTCCAGAATATGTACACAGTGGCATATTAGTCATAAGGAAAGATGAGATATTACCTTTCACTGCAATATGGGTGGAAGTGGAGGGTTTCATGTTAAGAGATCTAAATGTCTTATGTTCGCAATTGTAGCCCCCCCCCCAAAAAAAAATGTAGGTAACAATCCTAAATGAGAAAAGGAAGTGAATCATAGATATAGTTTGAACATTACTAAGTACCATTAAAAAGAAGCATGTAGAATAATTGAAAACTCTAACAACATATGAAATATATCCCCAACATCTCATTAACAGAAAAATTATTAAATATTTTACCTTTACATTCATGGTACAGTTTGCCTTGAACATGTTACCATAAGAAGTGAAGTTATCTGTGAAGGAAACCAACCAAAGGAAAAGCAAAATTGTCAGAGACAGATTTTTAAACAACACTATTATAATTCCTCAACAGAGACACACATTGCGTCACATCTACCGTTTGCTGCAGTGAGGGATGTACAAGGATGTTCACTATAGAACGGTTTGGAGGGAGAAAGCAAGGGGCTCAGGTGCATGTGTAGCATGTCCAGCCTGGCTCCTGAGCTCACTGGGTGGAGCTCTGGAGTCTCCTGAACACCACGGGCCATGCCCTGAGAGCCCACAGCGCTGCCAGGCAGGTCTGCTGCTCCCTGACACCACAGGGGGTCAAGGAGCACAGCAGGGTCGGGTCCTCACATTAAACCATGGCCATAGTGATAGACACCCCAGGAGTAGCCCTGGAGCACCCCCCAAACTGCATGGAATCCCAGACTCTCCCTCGAATAATTGCTTTGATAGCTTAATTATTAAACTATTTTTACAAATGATTTATTCATTTAAACATTGCTATTTAACTAATAATTATTAAACAGTTGTCAAATTATGTTCAGTCATTTCTTTTAGATCTAGCACTTTGCAATTTGCCATGACCATCAGAAGGGTTAAATAAGTAATGGGTTACCCATACTAAGGAATGCTATGTAGCTATAAAGGAAAGAACCAAACTGTTTATTATGATATGCAAGGATTCCTAAAAAATGTTCAATGGAAATAACATATTAAAGAAAAATATATGTACCAGTAGGGGTACATAAATATATTTTAGTTCATAGAAAAGGATTTAAAATAGAACACATCAAGTGTCATGCATAGCAAAGAGATTTGAAATAAGGAAGAGACAGGGGTAAAAAAAGACCTAATCATTTTGCTCAGTATTAGAAAACATTTTTTAACATATATTAACTTTGTAATCTAAGCTACCATCAGCTCAATGGAAAACTGCTGATCTGTGAATAGGCACAGTGGCTTTCCTCACAAACAGAATATTTGAAACTTTTGTGTTGTTTTTGTTTACTCAAGATCTCAAATGTCTTCACATAGCTATGTTTGCACCACTTCATTACCACCTAGATTCTCACAGAATTCCCTCCTTTCAAGTTACACAGCTAAAGATATTTAGTGTCTGGGGCAGGAGATGGAATCCTTTTGACTTATAAGCAATAAGAAATGCATCAGCAACTGATGAACTTGTCAGACAGTGAGTACCGCTTTATTTGATTCTCAAGCCCACTTAGGCACTTATAACTTAACCTCCTCCAGTGTGTGTTGACTTACTCCTTCCATTCTCCTTGCTTCCACTTAAAATTTTTACATAAGGCAAACTTATTTTAACTTTTCTGGAAGAACTAAAATATTACAGATAAAACTGAAGTCAGTCTATATATGTTCCAGCCTACGTTTTGCTCTCCCCAAATGTAAAAACTCTCTAGGATTACATTCTGTATTTCCATCTACAGGTTCATTCCCATCTCCAGGTTTTATTAAACATATGTGCAACTATATATAAGATATTAACCTAATGGTTATAAGCATTACAGAAATATGTTGATCCTTTATTTTTATTTTGTTTCACATTACCGTCTTGGGATTTACATGTAGTTCTATTCGATGCATTCCTTTGAACACAATTAGGATGTATAACATTCTAATTTCCATATCCAATTTTCGTATTTCTAAACACTTAAGCTATTTCTAATCTTTCATAGTATAAAACTATTTTGATTTTTTTCTATATGGAAGAAATTTGTTAAAAGACAGATACTTAGGAATGAAATTAGAGAACATGCCTGGTTTTACCTTTCCTAGATATTGCCAAGCGTATCCCAACATAGATGATTTTACAGTGCAACCAAGCAGTGTATGAGAATTTGTACTGTGAAAAGTACAAATAATATCTTCATTATTATTGTTATAGGCTTCGAAGTTCTGTTTTTTTCTTTTTGGGTCACACCCAGCTATGCAAAGGAGTTATTCCTGCTCTGCACTCAGTAATTATCCCTGGCAGTGCTCAGGGGACCATATGGGATGCTGGTAATCGAACCCGGGTCGGTCGCGTGTAAGGCAAAGGCCCTACCCACTGTGCTATCGCTCCAGCCCCAGGCTTTGAAGTTTTGACAACAAAATCTCCATTATTAGAAGAATATCTCAATGTTTCTATTTTGGTTTACCTGATTACTACTAAAGATGAACATCACTGCTATTATTGGCCTTATCCTATTGGATTGTATATCTATTTCCCTTATTTTTTTTGAGATGTCCATATTTATAACAATTATATTTCCCAACAATAATGTCAGATGTGTATGTGTAGAGGAATTGAGAAGAATTCTTTTTACCTAGGAGCAATTAAGCTCCTCATTTGATTAGAGGGTAAAAATATGAGACAGTTCACACAATTAAGAAATATACAGTCTAGGGGCTGGAGCGATAGCACAGCGGGTAGGGCGTTTGCCTTGCATGCAGCCGACCCGGGTTCGATTCCCAGCATCCCATATGGTCCCCTGAGCACCGCCAGGAGTAATTCCTGAGTGCATGAGCCAGGAGTAACCCCTGAGCACCGCTGGGTGAGACACAAAAAGCAAAAAACAAAAAACAAACAAGAAATATACAGTCTAAGGGAGAGGTAAGCAGATGAAACAGCACATAATGATGTGCCAGTAGCTGTGGTACTTAAATTCAGTATTATTTAATTTAAATGTTACTTATTTAATATTAAATAATAGCAACATCCCGTTGCTCATCGATTTGCTCGAGTGGGCACCAGTAATGTCTCCATAGTGAGACTTATTGTTACTGTTTTTGACATATCAAATATGCCATGGGGAGTTTACCAGGCTCTACTGTGCAGTCGGGATACTCTCAGTAGCTTGCCAGGCTCTCCAAGAGGGATGGAGGAATTGAACCCAGGTCTGTCACGTGCAAGACAAATGCCCTCTCTGCTGTGCTATCACTTCAGTCCAATATTGAATAATAATTTTATATAATTTAAATAAAATGGAGAAAAATGTTATTGTAAGTGACATAAAATGCTGTGGAAACAGAGAGAAGAAACCTTGTGTTTCAAAGACCATGTGAGGTATAAAGGGTGAAATCTGAGGTATTATGAACTTGTAAAATAAACCAAGATCCACAGCTGACATTTCTGTTTTCTCAAGCAGATATTTTCTAAAACATAACACTTATCAGTTAACCAAAATTTATTTAAAGATTAATAAGACTAATTAAAGGAATTCCATCATTTAAAAATAATGTTTCCTTGCCAGGCATTCATTTTTATCACTGGCAATCAAGTTACTTTATGATATTTCCTCCATTCATTAGATATAGACTTTAAAAAGGAGTCAATAGTTCTTAGGAATCTGAACAAATGGCATGTATTTCCTAGATCACATTATTAATAATTTATAACATTAAAGTTAAAAATAAGCTCTTGCTTCTTAAAGAAATTCCCATGGTAAATATGTCTGTAAATGAAACATCTTAAGTGATGTCTAATATACAGATACTCACATTATGTTTCTCTCCATGTAAGTAGGTTTAAAAAACACAAAATATGAGAGTAATTAATATTTCTCACCCAGGAGGAAGAAAGTGTCTTGCACTAGAAATAAAGAAGGCTGGTTAGCAGCATCACGTGTTTCCTGAGGAAAGATTAAGGATACCCCACTTCCTTTGGACTATGAGCTTTAATCTTCAACTTTCCTATGCCTACAGCCTTCTAGTTCATACAAACAGTGGTTAGAGTACTTGGGGATGGCAATGTAATGAATCCAGACGTGAGAAAATAAAGATTGTTATGTGAGAACTAAACTTAGAGATAAAAATACAATAGGTCAGAGCATAGTAAATAAGGGCATGTGAGAATGACGCAAACTCCATTGTTAACTTTATGCACAAACTGATGGATAACTCGGACCAATGCCATGGATGTGGGGCCATGAAGACAGACAGAAGACAGAAGAATGACAGACAGATACAGACAGAAGACAGGGCAGGGATAGTGTCTCAGCTAAAGGAGAGAGTCTCTACTCAGTGGCAGATGATGACATGGTGAGGAAAAGTCACATGGGAGGCAAATGCTGTAGATTTTTCGAGATAGGCTACAGATCTGAAAAATTATGTGAATATTCTTAGTTTTAAAATCATACATATATATAACATAATGAGACAAGTACTTGGGAGTAGGGTGAGCAAAAGTATAGTGAGTAGGGTACTTGCCTTGCATGTGAACAACCCTGTTTTGTCCCTGGCGTACATATGATTTCCCAAGCCTGCCAGGAGTGATCCAGGAGTGCAGAACCAGAAGAAGCCCTGAGCACAGCCACAGGTGGCCCCCAGAATAGAAACAAACAACAAAGAGCTTTGGAAGACTAAGACCAGGCACATGCTGCGGGTAGTCTTGGAGCACAGGCTTGGCAATAATCTGAACAGAACGTCTCTACTGAGAGACTCTGTGCAGTAAAGAAACAGGCAGAGCAGTCTCAGAACAAGCCCTGGAGACTCTGGCAGAGGAGACTTTGGATTGGTGGCATGGCCTTTCTGCTCTCATCTGCTGCTCTACTTCCATTAAATCCACGAGTCTGGGCACAAACTACCCTTTGATTTACATTTGCCAAATGACTTTGTAATGAGACGTGTGTGTGTGTGTGTGTGTGTGTATGTGTGTGTGTGAGAGAGAGAGAGAAAGAGAGAGAGAGAGAGAGAGAGAGAGAGAGAGAGAGAGAGAGAGAGAGAGAGAGAGAGAGAGAGAGAGAGAGAGAGAGAGGAGAGAGTTTTGTTTTGGTTTGGTGGCCACATCCATTGGTGCTCAGAGCTGATTCTGGCTCTATGCTCATGATCTGATTAGACTTTTAGTATATTGTTAGATGCCCTCGAGGAGAACTTGCTAGAAAATTGAGGAATAATTTAACAGTCATGTTTCTCATTATAAATTAATAAATCAACAGGCCGGTTAGAGCTGTGGCCGGTCCACAAACACAAAACAAGCTGGTGGGACACAAGCGACAGCCAGGCCTCAGCAGTTTCATTTTTTATGGTAAAATGAAACCATGATCAATCCTACTTATGACTTGTGTGAGCTTGTTAGTAAGAGTTCAATTCTGGGGACCAGATGAAACTGCTGAGAAATGTGGTTTCTTACCCACAGAAGCATTCGCCCAGACCATGGATAGTGGCCATTCCTCAACATAAATCCTTCTTGTAAGAAACTTATCTTAATACCTCAGTTTACTCTAAATTGTACCCATTGGTGTCTCTCTCGTAGTATTTCTTCACCCCTCATAGTATTTCTTCCTAGTTCTCTAAAAGTGCAGAAATGACCTCGACAGATGAAGAATAAAAATTCAAAGTCAATGAATATAAAGGGAAATAAAGTTCAAGGAAATTGAAATATAGATATGAATATAGACCTGAAATCATAATTGCTAGGGAGAAGACACATGTTTGCCAGTCAGTATCCCATAAAGTCTCAGCAACTATAAAGCAGGTGTTACTCTTGGCAATTATTGAGAAGTTTACATTAAAAAACAATAGACTTAAGGAGGATAATTAAATTTTCCACATTCACACAGCTAACAAGAATTGGGGTTGGAACTTGCTCTCTCAAATACTACACTCTGTTGCCTATATTCTTTGTGTCACTTTTGATTTTATTTAATCAAATTATTTAAGTTTGCAGTTCCAGATATTGAACTCAGGGCCTCACTTCTGGTTCTGGTGAAAACGCCGCTAGGCTGCTCTTCACACAAACACAGCTGGCCTTCCGCCTGAGAGGGGTTACATGCCTGACTGCACATGTTGGGAACCCAGGCAGGGAACCAGGCCTTGGTTTAGGCCTAACAGTGGGATCTTGGAGACAGGGGTCCTGGAAGGGGACCCAGGAAAATAGCAAGTCCAAGCACTTGAAAACATGTTTTGTTTGAGCTTTTGTAGGGAAAGAGTCCTGGGCATTAGGCCAGTTTTGTTCCCTTCCTATGAGAAGGACGCCCTAAAAGAAACAGGCAGGAGCAAAACTCCTGAGTGAGCGAACTGCAGAGCAGTCAGGGAAGGGGAGTGGCCACAGCGCTGTGGCCAGCGTTCCTGGAGTGGGTGGAAAAGCTTGCCAGTACCTGGGCCCCTGTGAGAACGACAGCAGGCACAGCAAAAAGGAGTTGCAACTCTGCCTGCAGAGAGACTGGGAATGCAGGTACAGTGGGGCAGCAGAGAGAAGGCGACCCAGCTGAGAGAGAGCCTGAGGACACTGTTGCAGAGAGGCTGCTAGGCGCCACTGCCAGGAGCTGTCCGGAGATCAGGAATGGGGGGAAGGGCTGCTTACAGACCCTCTGAAAGTTCTGGAGACCCCAAGCGCCATAGGCTGCTGCCTCTCCCACCCCTGAGAGCAGAGAGAGTCCGGAGACTGCTGGGAGCGAAAGAGCAGCCCTGGGTGACAGCTGGATCCTGCAGAGCTCCGGTAAGGAGTGCTGGTTCCTCCGCCACTGGGATCCTTCTGCTGCCTTGGTTCTTTTGGGACCCAGATTCCTGGGAAGGACCAGCTGCTAGTGGAGCGGTAAAACTAGGGCAGAGCCCACACACCTACCACACGCCACTCCCCCCAGCGCCCCCCACCCTCACCTCACATGGCTGAGCTGGGCCCTACGCTCATACAAACTAGAAAGCACTTTACCTCTGAGCTACATCTGTAGTCCTTTTTCTCAAGTTTATCTATTTTTTTTTTTAAAAAAAAACCAAATATGCATTTTGTAGTTATGATATACTGGGAACTCTTATAAATGTATTTTTTAACGAACTGCCTCCTTCCTCTAATAATCTTACAAAGTAGCACTATAGCACTGTCATCCCATTGTTCATTGATTTGCATGAGTGGGCACCAGAAACGTCTCCATTGTGAGACTTGTTACTTTAAAAAAAAATTTTTTTTTTATTAGTGAATCACCGTGAGGTACAGTTACAGACTTACAAACTTTCGTGCTTGCATTTCAATTATACAGTGGTCGGGTGCCCATCCCTCCACCAGTGCCCATTTTCTACCACCAATGGTCCCAGCATCCCTCCCACCACCCCCACCCTGTCCTCCCCATACCCTACCCCACCTCTGTGGCAGGGCATTCCCTTTTGCTCTCCCTTTCCTTTTGGGTGTTGTGGTTTGCAGTTGTTACTGTTTTTGGCATATCAAACATGCCATGGGTAGCTTGCCAGGCTCTGCTGTGCGGGTGGGATACTCTTGGCAGCTTGCCGGGATCTCTGAGAGTGACAGAGGAATCAAACCCAGTCGGCCACGTGCAAGGCAAACGCCCTACCCGCTGTGCTATCACTCCAGTCCAATCTTACAAAGTAAGAACCAAAATACTTCTATCCTGATAAGAAAATGGAGAAAAGAAGGGGACCAGTCTCACCTTTAAAACAGTACAGGTGGAGTCACGGGACTAGAAATGCAGCAGTCTGGTTCTAGAGGCCAGAGCTTTGGTCTGAATGCTACTCTGGCAACGCTGCCTAAGGAGAATGGATGAGTTCTTCTCAATTTAAAATGAAAATCTTTATTTTTTAAAAATTCGCTTGAATTAAAGTTCTAAAATTCTATAATTTAGTTATAATTCTAAATTTAAACTATGATATTGCAGGAGCATGGACTGAAGCACAAAAGCATCTCATTCATATCATTTCTCTTTATTACTAAAAACTACAACTCTGGTATTTAAGAGCTACAAGGCAAGCTGACCATTTTAAGGCCTGCATATAATTACTCTCAGGGATGTATGCCTAAGGCAGACAAGACTTTTAAATCTGCCCCTCCTCACTACTACTGAGGGGATGCAAAAAATACTTTTGCATTTCTAAATCGTAGAAGGTAAATATTTGAATACTTTTGCGAAATCAAAGATGGAGCAGTTATCCCAGAGTTTAACTTAAAGTCATTTTCTTTTAGAAATGGAGAATATTAATTTCAGAATACAAATGCATCTCAGACATAAAGAAATCAATGTGGATACCTCTTACTTTAAATCAAATTTTTTGTTAAATTTAAAATGGGACTTCCAGTTCCATAAATTACCAACTTTTATTAAGAACAATACTTTGGAATTGATTTGATAAAAATAACACCTCTGACTCATATCGTAAATGTGAAGAAAAGTTCTCAGTTTAAACGGCGAGAAAGGCCTCCACTGGTTCTGTTACCTACCATCAAATTCTCATTTTTCCACTCTCAGTGAGGGTTAATCCTGGTTTTAGAAGGCCTTTTACATTCTGGCAGTTCTGTTCTCCTACAGTCTCTGATGTTTGTGTAGCTCATTGACTCTTTCAAGAAATCTTCATGTTAGAAGACAGAAAATGCCAAGCAACAACCGACGAGCTGCTTAGGCCACAGGCCGCAGGGTTCCCCCACTACGGCAGCCCCTGCACCATTTCAGCCCTCTCTGCCACATACACTTTTCTTAGTCTTCGAATCAAACCACGGCTCACGCCCTGACTTACTTCTCTTCCCCGTCTCTCGTGCTGCTGTGTTCTGTATTCCTGCCCATACCATGAAACACTTACGGAATTTTTAGGGCAAATTTTAAGGCACTACTGCATGGTAGTTAAAAGCATAGTTCTATAACCTGACTATTCTGCCAATTATAGACTCTGAACTTGGTATTATGATGATTATTTATATGCTTATTAAGTTATGCAATGTTGAGACAAAGTATAAAAAATATGGAGCCACAGAGACAGTACAGAGGATAGGGTATAGCTGTGCACATGGCTGACTCGGGTTCGATCCGTGGTACCCCACATAGTCCCCTGAGTCCCACCAGGAGTGATACTTGAGTGCAGAACCAGGAATAAGCTCTGAAGAAAGTGGAGTGTAGCCCCCATACAAAAAAATTAATATGTTGTATCAGTATAAATGACTAGCTTTATTTCTGACCAACATCTTGATCTTTGACAGTTGCCTGATAATTCCACCAGCATATCAGGCAGCAGCCATACTTTGTGCACCTCCTAGTTACCCTTAGCTGCTGCTACAGAGTCATCAGTCATGGCTCTCTGCTTTTATGTTTTCACCACATAACAAAGGTCCCAAAGTTAGTGGACTGACAAGGGGTTTAGGGCTCATACACAGGTGGACAGAGCAAACACCCATCCCAAGGATGACCTGCTGCTCTGGCCAGTGTCAAATGTTCTCAATTTTTAATTACTAAAATGATCAAGTATTTTAAGGGTCAGCGTGATAGTACAGCAGGTAGTGCACATGCCTTGGTTCAATCCCCAGGATCCCACATGATCCCCCAAGTTCTGCCAGGAATAACCCCTAAATGCAGAGTCAGGAGTTACCTCTGAGCACTGCTGGGTATGGCCCCCAAACAATTTTTTTAAATGAGTTTATGTATTTATTTTTTAAGTTTTGGGGCCACACCTGGTCAATACTCAGGGCTTACTCCTGGCTCTGTGCTCAGGGATCGCACTTGGCAGGCTCCAGAGACCATACGGCTTATCAGGAATCAAACCAGGTTGGCCATGTTCAAGGCAAGTGCCACCAGCTGTAATATCACTCACCCCTCCCCCTTTAAAAAAAGTTGGGGGGAAGATTTAATATTTTTTAAAAGTACTACATAATTCCCATCCAGATGGAGCTGGAGAAGCCCAGCCTCAGACACCTGCTCTTATTATTTTAGAGAGCAGTCTCAAGAACCGGGGTATGGATGACTTGCTCTATGAAAATTGTTTCCAGATTTCTAACTTGAGTGTAGAGACACACACTTAGCTCCTGCCAGAAGAAATCCATAATCTGTCAAATTACTTTCTAGATGCCTCTGCCTGGAGACGCTCCTAACACTTCAGACTGGACTTGCTTGAAAATGTCTTTCTCCTGCCACCCTCTCCAACATACCCGCCGCCCTTTAGTGCCTCTTTCTGAACTCCATGGAAGCCTTGGAGAAAAATAAAAACAAACCCGTCCTTATTCTTAGTATCTATGGACAGCAAGCAAGTTTCGTTTTAAAAATGACTTGAGGGGCTGGAGCGATAGCACAGTGGGTAGGGCGTTTGCCTTGCACGCGGCCGACCCGGGTTCGAATCCCAGCATCCCATATGGTCCCCTGAGCACCGCCAGGAGTAATTCCTGAGTGTAGAACCAGGAGTAACCCCTGTGCATCGCCGGGTGTGACCCAAAAAGCAAAAAAATAAAAAAATAAAAAAATAAAAATGACTTGAGGTGAAAGAAATCTACAGAGGGAGACTTCAAGCTGTTTTATTAGGAGTTCAAAAATTGAAGGCAGTACCCCTCCCTCAGCACTCACCCCCCACTTCCAGAATTTCTTAGATGCAAAGTAATCTGACCCTTCACAATTCTCTCCACTAAACACATGAAATTTCTATTATTTTAAGGATATGAATTTAAGGATTTCATAGATATTTTCCTAAAGAAGAGAAAGGCTTCTCTTGAGGATATCAGCAATTGTGGATTCAGGGAAAACCGACATCGTGTTTATGAGAATTGTTCTGATAAAATGTAAACCACTAATTTAGACTAAAATTTCCAAGGATGGCATAAAACAAAAAGTAAACTTCAGAACCCCTAACAGTCTATGGACAGTAAACAGGTATTTAAGAGAGAGAGAGAGAGAGAGAGAGAGAGAGAGAGAGAGTTTAAAGAAGATAAAGGCTGCAGTAGGAACAGACCAAATTAGATGGGCAAGTAACATAGTCAGCATCTAAGCTGAATAAACAAAACAATACAGAAGAGTCAACTAGGACAACACCCTCAAACAAGGACTTAAAGTCCACACAATTTTCACAAATTTTAGTTTACTAAAGTTTTTTTTTTCTTTTTTGGGTCACACAGGGTGATGCACAGGGGTCACCCCTGGATCTGCACTCAGGAATTACCCCTGGTGGTGCTCAGGGGACCATATGGGATGCTGAGAATCGAACCCTGGTTGGCCGTGTGCAAAGCAAATGCCCTACCCGCTGTGCTATCACTCCAGCCCCTATTTTTTTTCACTTTTTAAAAATGAATCACCTTGAGATACAGTTACAGATTTAGAAACTTTTCCACCAGTGCCTGCTCTTCACAACCAATGTCCCCAGTCTCCCTCTTACCATGCCCCATCCCTCCCCCAACCCCACCTCTGTGGCAGGCACATTCCCTTTTACTCTCTCTCTCCTTTTGGGTGTTCTGTTTTGCAATACGAGACTAAAGAATTTTTTAATAATTCCATTGCACATTTTTTGGTAATAAGCAATATAAAATAAGTTATTTTGTGTCTGCTAAGGGGGCAGGCTTGGGGGGGGTAGTTGGGAAAATGGGGACAATGATGCAGGGAAGGTGACAGTGGTGGTGGAATTGGTGTTGGAATATTGAATGCTGTGACAAATCATCATGCACAACTTTGTAAACCATGGTGTTTAAATAGCACTGTAGCATTGCAGCACTGTCATCCCGTAGTTCATTGATTTGCTCGAGTGGGCACCAGTAACGTCTCCATTGTGAGACTTGTTGTTACTGTTTTTGGCATATCGAACACACCACAGGTAGCTTGTCAGGCTCTGCTGTACAGGCAGGATACTCTCAATAACTTGCCGGCCTCTCCGAGATGGACGGAGGAAGGAGGAATTGAACCCGGGTCGGCCTCATGCAAGGCAAACGCCCTACCCTCTGTGCTATCACTCCAGTCCTGGTGTTTAAACAAAGGTAAAAAAAAAAAGAATTTTTTTTTTAATAGAAGAAGATAAGGACTGGCTCAGAGGGCAGAACCAAGGGCAAGAGTGAAATCAAGAGCTGGAAAAGACAATTCCTTGAAGTAGGACTATATATGAATGAAGAAACTGTTGGAATGAACCTGGCTGAATTTCATGATTGATATGGGCCACTAAGTGTAAGGAATCTCTTACTGTCCCACTTTCTGATGACATAAATCAAGGTGATAGCAATTATCTATGCCCATCCTGTTACTGTAAGTTGAATGCCAGAGACTGTAGAAGAGATGGGGAGGGGTGTTAAAGGATTTCAGTTTAAGCAGGATGAATACATTCTGGGGATCAACAGTTAATCACAATATACCATATACTTGAAGTTTACAGAGAGTAGGTCTTAGTACATTCTCCCAAATATTCTAAACACACACATAAAGTGTAAGTTAGTTAGCTTGATTGATTGGTAAACATTTGTTAATATATAATAAGACCTCATATTTCACACCACAAATATGTTCAAGTTTTGTCAATTATACCCCAATAGAACTAGAATTAAAGATCTGACATAGAGCTCACAATTTTAGCTCACAATTTCTCTGATTTATGAGCTACGTGTGATGAACTGGATTGAGAGACTTTAACTTTACCTGAACCTTAGATGAGAAAATGAAAACTTCAATTAGATTTGGGACTCTTTAGATTAGGAAAAGAGTGAATATCACTTTTGTGGAGGAAGACTGTGAGGTAATTAGATTCTAGCAGATTGTACTTTCCATAAAAGGGCCACGTGTCTCCTGTGTAGTCTATTATTCCACAGGCTCTTATAACAACATGACTTTACATTCCTCCTGTCAAGGGGTGATGTGAGGACACCAGAGATGTAGCTCAAGTGAATGAGTTCAGGCCTAGAATGAGTGAGCCCCCAAGTTTGATCCCAGGTACTTCATGCTCCCTCCCAACACTGCCAGGTGTGGTCCTGGTGGCCCCCTTGCCCCAAACTATCAGGCCCATGTTACCAGGCCGAACACTGCTGAAAGTGGCCCCTCGAGGATAAAAGTAAAGGACTCTTTTCCTAGAACTGTACATAATCGTGATTAGTGAAAAAGAAATGTCATGTTTTTAAAACTTAACTCCCATTAAGTCTCAGGGTTAGGTCATAAGAGCTCGAATTGCTTTCATTTCATTCTCTTGAGAAATTTCCCAAGTCCCCATATGAAGGAAGCCCAGCCAGCCAGGAAGAGGAATGCAGAGACACATTAAATCCTCATCTGTAGCTGGGCCCGCCAAAAATTGCCAGCAGCAACCTTTCAGGTGATGGACTGAATCACCTAGAAAGTGGACCAAGCCTCCAACTGATAAATAATGCCTGGAGTAGAGACAACCTGATTTTTCCAGACTTGACAAAATTATATGCTGATGAACAAAATAAATTACTGAGTCTCACAGGTTATGTAAAATGTAGACTAGTGCACAAGGCAACATTAAACACCAGAATATTTTGCCATTCTTTCCTAGCCTGATAACTTCTATTTTCCCTCATTCTACATGAGTTTTCCAGCAGATAAACTGATCAAACCCTGCCCCAAATGTATCTCTTCACCCACTTTTGGATCTCTGCCAACAAATGACATAATGTTGCATTAAGTATTTACTAAATAAATCAATAATCAAATTTTTTTTGTTCCTGAAACTTTAGTAAAACCTAAGTCTTGACATTCTTGACAATGCAAATTCTATGGGATTCACTTACCAGATTAACAGTACTCAGAATTTCCCTTAATGATTTTAAATAATTTTTAAGCAAGTTTAAAATGTTAAAATAGTTTGTACTTGTAAACTGAAATGTATCCTGACAATACCTGACAACTAAGAAAAAAGATAAGAATAACCATAATCAGGTGATCTGATGTTTTGCCTGAACTGTAAAATCCGATTTTGACCAGTAAAGAACTACACATACATAGCTCTCCCTTATCACATAATATATATTAATAATCCATTTTCAATATCCCAAGTAGGACACTTACTATTACTACTTCTGGATTTTCTAAATTTTCTATTAGCATAATACATCATGTCTTATTTTTCTAAATAAGTCACTGAGTCACTGAGTCTTCTATAATACGCTACAATTCCTAAATTCCCCTTGCAACAAATTATTAGTTTTTTGCATTGTTTGTGTTTTGCTTCTTACCAATTATTTCTGCCAAGGCAAACTCTTCCTATTTTATTATCATGTAACATTTTTATCATGCCCATTTACTCTAAGGAGTTTAAGGCACCTGGCATACAGAGACTTTTTTTAAAATATAAGTTTATTTAAAGAACATTCTCCAAGCGCTGCAATAGAAAAAAGAAGAACACAAAGTTAAGGAGGAAAAAGAACTCAGAGAAGTGGCAGAGTAGCAAGGTCAGAAGTGACGAGGGATTGGTTTATTTGTAGGCCTGTGAGAATGCAGGGAACTGTGAAAATAACTGAATCCAAAGCACGCTCAACTTTACAGTGCTACCCCTGGGGGAAGAAAGTGTCCCGATCTTTCATTTTCAAGTTGACTTCAAGACCCCAGTTTCCAGTCTCAGGCTGCATTGGGCAAGGTGAAAGGCAAAGCCACCCAAATCTGTTGAACTCTATTTGACTTTTGGTAAATTCAAAGTCATTGAATAAATTAGTTGGTGTATCATGAAGAGGGATGGCTGACACTATCTCGTGGGAAAGAAGGAGAAGGCAGAGATGGCAGAAAGGAGTGTTTCATGGGCTCTTTGTCTGAAGGCGAACAGTTGGTATGCTTCACTAATGAAACTGGGATCTTTGACACGACTAGGGACTCACAGTGAGAAGTAAGCTGAATTAAAACCAATGAGGAAGGGGCCAAAGGAGTAGGAGAGTGAGAACGGCACTTGTGCTGCATGTGGCTGACCCAAGTTTGTTCCCTGACAGTCCATATGGTTTCCAAGCCTCACCAAAAGTGATTCCTGAGTGCAGAATAAGAAATTAGCTCTGAGCACAGCCAGGTGTGGCCCCAAACTAAACAACAACCTGGTGGGAATGCCGATTGGTTCAGTCATCTTGGAAAACAATATGGACATTTCTTCAAAAACTAGAAATTGAGCTTCGATATGACCCAGCAATACCACTCCTGGGAATATATCCCACAGATGCAAAACAATACCATAGAAATGATATCTGCACTTGTATGTTTATTGCAGCAGTTTACGATAGCCAGAATCTGGAAAAAAACTAGTGCCCGAGAACAGATGACTGATTGAAGAAACTCTGGTACACAATGGAATACTATGCAGCTATTAGGAGAGATTAAATCATGAAATTTGCATATAAGTGGATGGACATGGAGAGTATCATGCTAAGTGAAATCAGTCAGAAAGAGAAGGACAGACATAAAATGACTGCACTCATCTGTGGAATATAAAGTAGCATAATATGAGACTAACACCTAAGGGCAGTAGAGATAAGGGCCAGGAGGATCACACCATGGTTTGGAAGCCGACCGCACGTGCTGGGGGAAAAGGCAGTTGTCACTGAGAAGGAACCACTAAGTAAATGATGATTGGAGGGATTGCCAAGGATGGGAGATGTTTGCCGAAAGTAGACCAAGAACCAAACATGATGACCTCTTAGTATCTGTATGCCCATAATAATGGGCATATCATAATGCCCAAAATTAGAGAGAAAGAAAGATTATACCTGCCACAGAGGTAGGGAGTAGGGTAGGGCGGGGATGGTGGGTGGGACACTGGGAACAATGGTGGTGGGAAATGTGCACTGGTGGAGGGACGGGTGCCTAGTATTGTTTGACTGAAATGCAATCATGCAAGTTTGTAACTGTATCTCACAGTGATCCAATAAACACAAAACCCCAAAAATTCAAAATGAAGAAATATGGTATTTCTCACACTTATTTTGTGAAGAGACTAATTCAAATATGTCTCATCTTCAGCCAGGTAAAACTAGGTAAGCACATACCTGAGCTGCATTTAGGTGACACAGTACATTTTAAATTTCCACTGGGTAAACTATTACTTGAGAGAGAAAAAAGTGTTTCAACAACTTTTTCTACTTAATTTTTTTTTCAGTTTTGGGGATTACACACCCAGTGGATGTCAGGGGCTACTCTAGGCTCAGTAATCATACGGTACCAGGGATAGAAGTCAGGTTTACCACACACAAAGCATGTACATACAGTAGCCGACCTTCCTGAATCAACAGCTTAATAGAACATTAGTGATGACCTCATTAGACTTGGTGGACAAAACATCAGGGAAATCTATACTCTCAGACACAAAGTAAATGCTTAATTGTTTGACTAGTTCGGTACAGTTAAGGTTTACTAAAGCAATCAACATCTTACAAACAAAATGACTTCCTTCAGTAAAGACAAAGAGCATTGTCAGAGGGGTAACTATGGAGTAATCAGCTTCTGCTTTACTGAAAACCTAAAAGCAGTTACGAAAAATACAATATCAGAATGTGTACGAGGCAAAAAAGGGAAAAACACGTGTTGTTTTAAAATTTCTTTGAGAAAGTGATTTTGCCAACAGTTTTCATAAGTGGAGGGAGCTCTGTGCGTTGCACACGCTAAAGCAGAGGTTTTCAGCTTCTTTCAGAAGTACTTCAACTTTCCTGAAAAAATGAGAGGAAAGTTCCAAGACCAGCAGCTAAATATCATAAATGGCTTGAGTTCCTCTTTTTGTGAACAAAGCTTGGTATTCTTTTTTTTTTTTTTATAATTGCTTTGCTTTTTATTTTATTTTATTTTTTTTTAATTTATTTATTTTTAATTAGAGAATCACCGTGAGGGTACAGTTACAGATTTATACACTTTTGTGCTTATACTTCCCTCATACAAAGTTTGGGAACCCATCCCTTCACCAGTGCCCATTCTCCACCACCCGTAAACCCAGTGTCCCTCCCACCCTCCCCAATCCCATCTCCCCCCCACCCCACCCTGCCACTGTGGCAAGGCATTCCCTTCTGTTTTCTCTCTCTAATTAGCTGTTGTGGTTTGCAATAAAGGTGTTGAGTGGCCGCTGTGCTCAGTCTCTAGCCCTCATTCAGCCCGCAACTCCCTTCCCCCACATGGCCTTCGACTACAATGTAGTTGGTGATCGCTTCTCTGAGTTGACCTTTCCCCGGAACGTGAGGCCAGCCTCGAAGCCATGGAGTCAACCTCCTGGTACTTATTTCTACAGTTCTTGGGTGTTAGTCTCCCACTCTGTTATTCTATATACCATAGATGAGTGCAATCTTTCTATGTCTGTCTCTCTCTTTCTGACTCATTTCACTCAGCATGAAACTTTTCATGCCCATCCACTTAACTACAAAATTCTTGACCTCCTTTTTTCTAACAGCTGCATAGTATTCCATTGTATAGATGTACCAAAGTTTCCTCAACCAGTCATCCGTTCTGGGGCATTCGGGTTTTTTCCAGATTCTGGCTATTGTAAACAGTGCTGCGATGAACATACATGTGCAGATGTTGTTTCGATTGTACTTTTTTGCCTCTCTGGGATATATTCCCAGCAGTGGTATTGCTGGGTCAAATGGGAATTCAATATCTAATTTTTTGAGAGTCGTCCAAATTGTTTTCCAGAAGGGCTGAACCAGTCGGCATTCCCACCAAAAGCTTGGTATTCTTAGATGTTTCTCATGAACATTAAATGGGCCACAGAAAGAATAAGTTGCATTTTTTAATACGGTCCTCAAGACCTCTCATGGAAATAATAATAGAACTCCCATATGACCTAGTGATTCCACTTCTTTGTATATACCCTACCAAAGACAAAAACATTAATTTGAAAAGATATATGTATATCTATGTTCACTGTAGTGCTTAGTACAATATCTAGGATATGGAAATTTTTAAAATGTACAACAATGAATGAATAAAGCTTTATATATATTTCTATATAATGAGTCTCTTGCCTGCACGCCTGGCTGTCTTCCCCGGGGACCCTCGAAGGGGATGGGCTCCAGCTTCCCTCCTCACCCTGAACAGAGCTCCCGGTGGCCGAAGACCACTGGAACCTAGCTACAGCCATGCTGGAGGCCCCTCTCCACACGTTCGGACAGGCCTCATACATGAAGGTACTGGCAGAGGAACCCAGGTGTGTGTAATCCCATCAATGGCCAACATCCAGAGAGAGACTTAAAAGCAAGCTCTCAGAAGTGCGGCCGATATCTTTAGCCTACTTCTCCCTCTGGGAGAAACTGGCAATCTTCTGAGAGTTTCCTGTCCACATGGGACAGCCTTGCAAGCTTCCCATAGTGTATTCATATGCAAAATCCAGTAACAAGCTGGATATCATTCCCCTGGCCCTGAAGAGCCCCCAATGCAACATCGCTAGGAGGGCCAAGTCAAGATGGACTTCTAAGACCTCAGGGAAAGGACAAAATGAGAAATTACTGAGCCCGCCCGAGAAATCGGTGATTAACAGGATTTTGTGATCGTGATATATAATGGAATGTTATGAATTTCTACAAAACAAAGATGAAATCTTGCAATTCACTGCCGCCTGGAACTGGAGGTATCATGCTGAATGAAGTAAGCAGGAGAAGGAGAAACACAAGATGACCTCGCTCACTTGTAATAAGTAGACAAAGCAAGAGGAAAGACATTTCAAACAATTACAAACCCTTTACTTGGATTACAGTACATATTCCTAAGCCCTAGTGTGAGAGGAGGGGCAGTAGAGGTGCCACAGGAACATGGTGGAGGGTCATGGACCCTTTGCTGGTGGTGGGGTGCAGTAACTTTATACATCAATACCATAAACATTCCCACGCAATCAATATATATATATATAGTATGGTATACAATATCATCCTCGATAGCTCTGATAAGTATCCCCAAAGCAATTTTTATCTATAATTTTATTGATTTTGCTTTGTCATGGTATTTAAATATATTATGTACAATAATTGTTTCAATATACACTTGCTAGAACTTACAGACTGCTGCCAGGAAAGTAAAACATTGTTTAAAAGAGATTTTTTTCCCCCCTCTGATTATCACATCTATCAATGTTGATAGTGTCTTATAATATTGACAGTTGATAGTGAGAAGAGGAATAAAATAAATATATAAGCAAAAATATTGAAAACTAAAAAACAGTATGAGCAAAATAAAATATGATGTTGTGAGAATGGTGAGTAACTTGTCAGGAGTGGGAAAAGTGTGCTAACACAGTGTGCATTAATCATTTGTGGGTTTTTTTTTTTTGGCTTTTTGGGTCACACCCAGCGATGCACAGGGGTTACTCCTGGCTCTGCACTCAGGAATTACTCCTGGCGGTGTTGGGGGACCATATGGGATTCTGGGAATCAAACCCAGGTTGGCTGCATGCAAGGCAAACACCCTACCCACTGTGCTATCATCCAGCCCCCAAAGTAAGCAATTTTTGGTTTTGGGTTTTTTGTTTTGTTTTGTTTTTGGGTCACACCTGGCGATGCACAGGGGTTACTTCTGGCTCTGTACTCAGGAATTACTCCTGGCCATGCTCAGGGGTCCATATGGGATGCTGGGAATCGAACCTGGGTCAGCCGCGTGCAAGGCAAACGCCCTACCCGCTGTGCTATCACTCCAGCCCCTGTATTAATCATTTGAACACAGTACCTTTTGAGCAGAGAACTAGCTAATGAGACGGGAAAAGGTAGAGCAAGTCCCAGCAGCTGATTCAGGAATACAAAGCAGACATGCAAGACCCCTGGGATACCTTTTGGTATGGAGAAAAAGAGAAGGCTGGGTGTCCAGAGTGCGTTAGAAGAGGGGCAGAGTCAAGGGAGAGAAGGTTGGAGAGTTGAATGAAGAATTCATGGTGTAGAATTCTTAGAAACAATGGAAATGAATTTGGGTTGCACTTGATGATTTCCATAATGGAAGTCTTGAGATCTCTTTTAGAAAGAATAGTCCATGAAGGAGAAGAGAAACACCCTTAAGTGCTGTTTTGCCCTTGAGTGGAAGAAGGGCTTTCATATGTTGATTGTGCTACCAGATGGGGTGTGGTGACTATCCCCAATTCGGGGAGTTGGAGAGAGGATAGAGAGAAACCAAAGCTGTGAGTAGGAGCACAGAGAAACTAGCAAGGGGGGGCAGGCTGAGACTAGAATGGGGGACTTAGTGGGACTGGAACAGGCACGCAGGGAGAATGAATAAATGGCAACTGATCACCAAAAAAAAAAAAAAAAAAAAACCAATAGTCCACCGTCTGCATGCAGGTTAGAACATAGCAGATGAAAGAGTGAACAGGGTACACTAGTCAGGAAGAATTGCATAAATCCAATTGGATTGTATGAAGATATGATATGATTTAGGATGCATCTTAGTAAAGGTCATATAAATTTCTTATAGAAGGGATTTAAGTGAGGGCCAGAGTAATAGTAAAGTGGGTAGGGCATTTGCCATATATGTGGACAGCCCGGGTTTGATACCTGGTACTACATATGGTTCCCCCAAGCCCTGTAAGACTGCAAAGTCAGGAGTGCAGAGCATACATAGCCCAGCATGGCTCAAGGGAAACAAAAAACAAAATTTATCATGTTGAAAAAAAAATGAAGGATCAAAGATTATTCTTAGTGTTTTAGTGTAAGCAATGGATTAAAAGTGTTTCAATTCCTGAGTAGTAAAATTTCATAAATAAAGATATTTTTATCACAGTAAAAAATACATTGTCAAAACGATTTCTATTTTTTAATTACTACACAGGACTTGGTTACATATAATAGTTCATATCTGAGAATTCAGACTTTTTTCTTTATTCACCAGAATAATTTATGATCTTAACTAATCTTGCTTATTTTAGGATGTGTTTTACATACAAATGTTGACATACTTTAAAAAATAAGAACATTTATTATAAATCATAATGTTTGTAAAAAAACATAATCCAGATCCTAATAATGAATAATACTTGCACATATTATTCACCCATACTTCTTCTTTTGTATAGTTGATGTGAATCATTTTACTATTTCCAAGTGTGTGCTTACTCATTAACTAAAAACAAATTTTTTTCATGATAAAATATTAAAGCTATTCTACAAGTACCTTGATTTCAATCATTTGTTTTTCTATTTTGCTTTTTATTATTTTGTTTGTAAAAAGATTTAAGTTGATCAACATTTTCCTTTATAATTTCTTGTTTATGCTCTACCAGTTAAATATTTCTCACTTTGTTTTTCAGCCTACTGGAGACAAAAAAAATCAATGATTCATAAAAAAAACTTTTGGACTTGAATTTAGGGGTAAACCTCTCTGTTTTAATTAAATCTCTGTGTTTTGCTTAGCACTTGTACTCCTGAGTGTTCCCTGCCCAGGAGTTTTACTGCTAACTTACTTGACAGGTCATAACACCTAGAACAACTGGTAATTAATGCTGTCATTCCATCACTACATCTGCCAGAAATGAAACCATCAACTCAAAACATCACACCAACTCATTAGGAGTTCCTGATGTGTGCAAAACAAAATAAAACTAAGCTCTGAAAAGGAGAAAGAAGTAAAATTGAGCAGATATAAAAACTAACACTTTACCAAACAGATCTCAGTTACACGAAGCAAACAATCATTCCAAATATCTTTACCAAAAAGAACTGGGAATTACTAAGCAAACACTACCTTCATGTCTGAGGTAGGAAAAGCACAAAAAGGACAGGAACCATTTCATGCCAGAAATCGCAATATATTCGGAGATGAAGAGATCATGCAATAAGAATAAAAATACCAACTTGGGGTGGGGGGAGAATTCCTCAAAATTCTAAGTCCACATGTAATTGAGCAAAAGAGAAGGTGGGAAAAAGGTCTTTGCAAAAGAACTTCAGCAAATCCACAGCAGAGACTTCAGGTTTCTGGTGAAGCATGTAAGGGGTTGGGAGTCAACAAAAACTAAAAAGCTGAACAAATGGAAAAAGCTGTGGCTCTTCTTATCTAGCAAAGAAGATCACGAGCAGACAGCTGCCTGCCTCCGTATCTTGAGAGAGAGAAAAGCAGATAGAAAATCATAACTTAATGGGGCAAAACCTCCATGAGAAGCAGTGCCAGGTAGGAAGACCTACACTGAAACGGACAAACTGCTGCAGGTTGAGTGTAGACTAAAAACCCAGAAAAATCGCATAAATCCAGCAGATCACAATTGAGATTTAAAAATCCAGCAAATCTCATAATCGGGAGATGAGCATGGTTTTACGAGGACTTTTATTTTGGCACCACACCTAGCAGTGCTTAGTGTGTGCTGGAATCAAACCCAGGCCTCCTGGGGCTGGAGCGATAGCACAGTGGGTAGGGCGTTTGCCTTGCACGCGGCTGACCCAGGTTCAATCCCCGGCATCCCATATGGTCCCCCAAGCACCGCCAGGAGTAATTCCTGAGTGCAAAGCCAGGAGTAACCCCTGAGCATCGCTGGGTGTGACCCCCCCCCCCAAAAAAAAAGCAAAAAAAAAAAAAAAACCCAGGCCTCCTGCACGCAAAGCATGTGTGAAGCCCTTTGAGCTCTCTCTCCAGCCCAAGGTTGTGTGAGTTTTACCTCTAACAGCTCTAGTAGGTCTTCACAGCAGTAGAGGAAAATACTCTTGGACTTCTGGCAGAGGAAGGGAAAATGAATCAGCTTGAAGTACATCAACGCATGCTGTTTTTCTTCTCAGGGCTGGCTCCCAGGGAAAAGTCATTTAGTAAAGCCAACCTGTGGGGGCATTACCAGAGCCCCACTGACCCAGGGGAAGCAAAACTCCCAGCTGCATTCCTCTCTCACCTTCCTATCAAGCATGCAAGGGAGTGGAGCCGAGGCCGAGAGACATTTGAGACAGAGTAGAGCACAGATTCACTAAAATATGAAAGCTCAATCACAAGACTATAGATTCCTTCCCTGCCCTTGTACCATCTCATATTTTATTTACCAAATTTCCTTTTTCTCAGTACATGATGCCCACCTTTCCAAAACATTACAATGCATACTACAAGGTAAAAAATATAGCTTGTTTACATGGAGCAGACATCAGAACTGACATGTCAGAGAGTTTAGTATGATCAAACCTGAATTCAGAACAACTCCGAGTAATACATTTGAAAAAGAACATAATGACAAAAAAAGACAATAGACAGAAACAGAAGAATAATGTAGAAAGAGACAGAAATTATTTGAAATAATTATTTCAAACGCCAGAGATCAAAAACACTGCAAGGGAGAGTGCCTTTAATGGACTCTTTAGTAGCCTGAACTCAGCTGAGTCTGAAGCTTTGGTGACAAAAAATGCCCAAGCTGATAAAGCAGAGGAAAAGTCTGGAGGAAAAAAAATCCAGATTAGAACATATAAGAATGTGGGACAATTATCAACAGTATAACCTACGTGTGGAATAATTAGATTGATCAGAGAAAGGAGCATAAAAATAATTACTGAGAATTTTCCAAATATTTGACACCAAATATATGACACTAGCACATGGTCAAATCTTATGGTACAGAAAGTTCAGACTAAATAAGAAAGATGACCAAAAAATTACAAAATGAGACAAACAAAAAAAACCAAAAAACCCATGATAAAGGAGTAGAAAAATTGGAATTCTTTTTTTTAAAAAAATGAAATGAGAAACTCAAATTCCACTGCTGATAAATTTATATATTTTTAAAGTTCTATATTCTCCTGAAACAAAACCCTCACTTCAAAACATTTATGTTCTGAATTGTTCTGGTTCAATTAGGTGAAGAGAAGTACCATGACTCATGAAGAGTTTGCTTAGCCAGAGAAATAATTTCTTTTTTTTTTTTTTTTTTTTTTGGTTTTTGGGTCACACCCGCGATGCACAGGGGTTACTCCTGGCTCTTCACTCAGGAATTACCCCTGGCGGTGCTCAGGGGACCATATGGGATGCTGGGATTAGAACCCGGGTCGGCCACGTGCAAGGCAAACGCCCTACCCGCTGTGCTATCGCTCCAGCCCCGAGAAATAATTTCTTATGTGTGGATGTTTCATGGCCGGTCTAACTATACTGCTGAGAATGCCAGTAACTAGCAATGCCTCCATGGGTTTCATTATATCTTCAAATGGATCCAGGATGTGTGTGGTGGGCACTGTGTGTGCCCAGGGAAGGGTTGTTAGAACCAGCATGAAACTGGCAGAGAAAGAACCTAGAGAGTCAGCTGGATGCTATGTCGAGGTGATTTCAACTGATTGGTTGACAATATGGCAGTACTTTGTGACCTGAAAGATAATGAAGCATTTATTTATTTCTTATTTTATTTTATTCATTTTATTTTTTATTTTTTAATTTATTTTACTGAATCACCATGTGGAAAGTTACAAAGCTTTCAGGCTTAAGTCTCAGTTATACAATGCTTGAACACCCATGCCTTCACCAGTGCACATATTCCATCACCAAGAACCACAGTAAACCTCCCTCCCATCCCCCACCCCCCAGCTCCCTACCCTGCCTGTGTAGCTGATAAATTTCACTTTACTTTAATGCACTTGATTAGATCACATACTTTCTTCTTCTTTTTTTTGAGTTTATAGCTTTATTAAGCCATCAGTTTAGTTACAGACATTCAATGCTCCAATACCAATAAAGATCATGTATTTTCTTACGTACCAGAACTGTGGTAATTTTCTTGCCATGTGTGGTCAAGTGCTAACATGACAAAGGTCTTAACTGCTGCTTATATTCACATATGAGACAATGCTGATTTGACAGCTTGTCTGTTGAGAGGTGAGACTTATCCTCTTTTTGAACGAAGGCTAGCCTTGTGGTTTGCATTGAGGACAGAATGTGTTCAAAGTAACACAAGGCTAGTTTCAAGTATTGAGCTTGAGGTCTTTTGTGGTCTTGTATTTTGATGATGGGAACTAGCCCCTTCCTGAAGGGATGAGAGGTGACATGACTTTGACGCAAGACAAGCAGCTATGATCGTTTCTGCCTAACTGGTCTCCACTGGCCCAAAGGCTACCTGCAGGGCCGTGAGTGAACCAAGTCAACACCAGGTAGTAAAGACTAGTTCCTCCCAGACTATTTGCCAACTTGCAAATAATCAGCTGAATGCAGACCTGTTGTTTTAAGCAGCAAAGTTTACTATACAGCAAAAACTAATTGAGACATTCTCATCATTAACAACTATCACTAAACCAGTCATTTAGAAGGCACAAAGTTGAGTATACGTTGTTGAATTAATACCGTTGATATGATGCCTTCTGTGTGCTAGAGCTGTGCTAAGTATGAGAATTCAGAGAAGCACTTGACTAGATCATATATTTTCTTCTTTTTTTAGGTTAATGCATGAGATTTTAGGTTAGTGCAGGGTATCAGTCATTTTACTATAGTTATGAAAATTGTGCAGCAATCTTTACCAGTGGTGTGTTTAGGATAATGTAAAAAGACCCAGGGCCAAATGAGAGGTAGGGGAAGTTAACTACTGCAAAAAGTGAAAGTAAGTGGATGTAGTAGTGGGGGTTTTGTGGCATCTCTGAATTGCACAGATATAGGGAAGACTATAAACAAAACTGCTCCAAAAATGGAAAAAAATAGAGGAAGGGAAGATGATTCATCTTCATGGTCCTCTAGCATCAGTTGTGTGGACCTCAGCAAATTACTTTAGCTCTCTAGCTCCTTGTTTCCTCATCAGCAGAATAGATATAAATTGTACTTGAATCAGAACTCTTTTGAACAACAAATAAAGCAATCTATATAAATTGCCAAGGTAGTGCCAGCAGGTAATAAATATGATTAAGGACTGCTTATGGTTTCTGTTGTCTTGTGAGCACAAACACCTATTTGGGGAATTTAAATAGTTTAACAAAGTATAAGATGATGACTAATCAAATTAGTCTAATCACTGTCATGCAATGGACAACACATTGAACTTCTAACCAAAGAGATTATTGAGAACTACACACAACACACACACAACTTAGAAGCAATATTTTACTAGAATTTTATATTATTTCAATAATAAAGGAAATTAATACCATAAAAGTAGAAAAATAGTTTTCCAGGAAGAAGGAACAGCAAGTATAAACATAAATCAGTGTGAATCTGTTTGAACATATGTGGGGCTGCAAATGCCAAATTTGATGAAAATGTAACTTATGTGGGATGGCACTATGAAAAATGAGGCAGAAAAAAAATAAGCCAGAACATAAAGGCTCCAGATAGAAAGCAGAGTTTGAAGTTTATTCCAGGGTCATGGGAGCCATTTCTACATTTTCCTCCTTGAAATTGATGTAAGTAGCACTCTTCTGAGTAAATGATTAAAAACATATATATACATATATGTTACATAGGGGTAAAATAATACCACTGCATTTATTCATCCTTATTCATCCATTCTGGAGTGCCTTCTATAAATCAACACTTCTCAAGGTAGGCGATTCCAATAAAAAGATCCAGGTCTTGCTTTCAGAGATTTTAAAGCTAGCTGGTCAGAAAGCCTAATAAGAAAATAAGCAAAATAAGTCCTCACACTAGGGTTTAATATGGAAAATGGATCAAATTCTATGACATGTGTGGGAAGTAGTAATCCTGGGAGATGGGAGGAGTAAAGATGTTGACAAAGGGCTTAAGAATTTGTGGGTGGCACTCAATACCTCTATTGCAAACTACAACACCCAAAAGGAGAGAGAACGAAAGGGACTGTCCTGCCACAGAAGAAGGGTGGGGAGGTGGGGGGTTGGGTGGGGGTGGTGAGAGGGATACTGGGATCATTGGTGGAGTTGAATGGTTGAATGGGCACTGGTGGAGGGATGGGTAAAGGATCACCATATGAGTGAAATGCAAACAGAAAAGTTCTTAAGTTTGTAACTGTACATCACAGTGATTCTCTAAAAAAAATTTTTTTAAAAAAGAATTTTTTTGTGGAACTGGAGGGTATCAGATTAAGTGTAATGTCTCTATTACATACTGGATGATGTCAGTCCTGTACGGTATAGAGACATATAAACAAAGGACTAGACAGTGTGGAATGACGACAAAGCCTTAGCCTTGAATTACAAAACTCAGATTACCAAACAGTGGAGGGGTTTGATGAGGGAAATGAAGTAGGATTAGAGGGGTTGCATAAATACAGCATGGAAGGCACTTGCATTGCACACTGCCAACCTGGGTTCAATCCCTCGCACCCCATATGGTCCCCCAAGTCTAACTAGGGGGTGATCCCTGAGAGTAGAGCCAGGAGTAAATCCTAAGTACCACAGGGTGTGACTCCCCCCACTAAAAAACGAGAAAACAAAAAAGTGTATTAGAGATTACAAAGAGACAGTGTCAAAGGACAGAGTGCCTTGGGCACTTTGGAGCTAATGACATATAGTAAGTAATGTTGTACATCAATGCCTGAACATTAATGCAATTACTACCATGTTACCTGAGCTACAATGTAAAAATATTTTAAAATAATATAAATGAAAATATGTGAAGTGTAGTGAAAGAAATATCACTCCACTGTCTGGCTATTCCTGTGATCTCCAATTTCCCTACTGGATTGGCCTTCCTAGGAGCATCTCAATCATAGCTCAGTACCATTTCTATTCCTTTATCTACAACTTGTGTCTACTGACAGGAGTGAATGTGTGGGGGCCCAAATATAAAAAGAATAAATATGTTTATTAATATTATATAACTTTGATCCAACAGAATTATGTCAAACACCAAATATATGGATGTATTCTGTTCCCAAGTCCCAGAAATGAAATTTAGCATTTTCCCCTTTGTGCTAATGGGACCAAACCTTAGATGAGTTTGCTAAACTCACAAATCAGCAAAAAGTCCAAGTTGTTTATTTTTAATCTAGTGGCTCTCAGTTGCATAAGTTTGAGATTTTTGTTCAACATATTTAATACTATAACATTTGAATGAAATAACTCAGGCAAGCCAATAAGGACACAAAAGATTTGTAACACTTGCTGTCATTCAACCAAATTTTGATTTCTAGTTGCATAATAACAAATAATTTTAATTAACATCTCAATGTCATACAAACAAGCTTATTTGAATATTCATTGAAAATATATTAAATATTATAGAAGATTCTTTTTTTTTCTTTTTGGGTCACACCCGGTGATGCTCATGGATTACTCCTAGCTTTGTGCTCAGGAATTACCCCCAGCGGTGCTCAGGGGACCATATGGGATGCTGGGATTCGAACCTGGGTCGGCCGCGTGCAAGGCAAATGCCCTACCCGCTGTGCTATCACTCCAGCCCCTCTTATTTTTTAAGATTCTTCATTTGTAGATTTTATCCAGACATTCACAAAGATCAGTTATGAATTAATGTCACTAGAAAGTATTATTTTATTTTATTATTTTAATTTGATTTGTTTTGGGGCCACATCCAGCAGTAGGGCTTACTCCTAACCCTGTGCTCAGGGGTAACTCCCGGCAGGACTGGGGCTGGAAGGCATATAGGATTCCAAGGATTAAACCCAGGTAGGGTGTGTGCAAGACAAACACTCTATCTGCTATGCTATCTCTCCAGCCTGGAAAATATTATTTTAGGAATAACAGTCGGTAAAAAGACTTGCAAGCACATCACTTTGCAAGCCAACAAGAGAAAGAGGAAGCTATGCTGTTAGGTTTCAAAGAGTTTTTGATATGTCTCTATAACAAGCATCAGCTTCTACTTATTTTAACCTGCACTAGTTACTTCACCTTATAAGGAGATTCATGTGAAGAGATAACTAAGAAATGGTATTTCTCATGGAACTTGGGGTCATTATTTTGGCCTCATTATCTGTCATCTTTTCACAAACTTAGTAACCCACAAATTGTTCATAGGACTAAATTTGCATGTGAGCACTTGCAACCCAGTGCTATATAAGTCAGAAGGTCTGGCTGGACCCTCATGCCTCCCCATGCTGGGAACCTGCCCATGAAGAGGACAATAGAACCCAGAGAAGAAAGATAAAGGGAAAAGCAGAATGTTTAGATAACATTGGGTGACCCTTGGATCCTGAAGTGAAGACTAAAGATATCTTTGCATATCTTGCTTTTTGTGCCCACAAATTTCTGTTTTGTTCAGGTTAGAATGAACTGGATTTTCTATCACTTGAAAAGAACAAAGACTTCTGACTTACCCAAATTCAACAAACATTGATGGAGAAACTCCTGAGTGCTGTAATAAGTTCTTGAGCGACAATTATGAATGAGACATAGTTGCTGATCTCAAGACAATATTGTGGTTGGCAGTAAATCCAAGACTTAGAGGTCCCCCACGGGTTAGCCTGGCACATGCCATTCTGAGGGCTCAAACAGTGAATGTACTGATTCCATTTCACTGGACCAGAACAGTCATTTTGAAGGGTAAAGAAAGGGAATAATTTCCAATTGAAAGACATACTTTCTTAGGAAATAAAGCTAGTAATATATTTTTACAGAAAAAATAAAATTATCCTTTAGTAATTATTCTAAAAATAGCAAGTTTGATCATCAAAAACAGTATGTTAGACAACAATTGCAAATACTTAATCCAAAACCTATGGAACCAAAAATAACAATGTAAAAAAAAATGCCACTTTAGTACAATGTTAATTAAGATGAAGAGAAAATAAATGAACTCAGAGAGAACATGACACATGGGTGCCCAACAATTTAGGAGTTTTTGATAGTTCTGCATTGGGAGCAATTTACTTTGATGCCATTCATCAGTACTCATTTTCAAACCAGAAATGCATGAGGAAAGAGACTAACTTTCCAAATCAACATTTACCAAGTAACACTTTGTCTCATATAATCTCTAAGAAATAGTTGAATTTCTCCAGGGCATTTTCAAAAGTGCCAGTTAGCATTTCCTCAAAAAAAAAAAAAAGCAGTAAAACTGCATAGAATTAGATCAGAACTTAAAGCCAAGTAAAGAAAGAGGTCTTCCCAAACATCTTTATTCAAATCATTCACTATAAAGAAAAGTACCACTTCATTATATGTGATTTTAAGTAGGGAATAAGAAAAATAGAAACAGAATGAAACTTTCCTAAAATTTGTGGGAATAAACTTGTCATGATTAGAAAATCCTAAGTAAAACCAGGTAGAAAATAAGGTTTGGCTCTCGCATTTCTGAGCTCTTTGCTTTGGTAGAGCATTCTTCAAGTGCTGTGTACTCCGAATTGCCTTTATCTGAAAAGTTCTAATATTTTCAATGTATTTTCTCTCTTCTTGCCCAAGTGGAACATAACAAAATTCTTAAGCAAAGAATAAAGATACACATAACTGATAAAATTTTTTCTTCAACTGGGACAGGCTCTCAATTTTCAGTCTCTGTTACCTCACCTTCAGAGGCAAGGTGGCATATGTTACTAGAAGTATTTCCTTTTTTTGTTTTGTTTTTTAGTTTTTTATTAGTGGATCACTGTCAGGTACAGTTACAAACTTATGAACTTTCATGTTTGCATTTCAGTCATACATAAACAGTGATCGTTTACATCCCTCCACCAGTGCCCATTCTCCTCCACCAATGTTTCCAGTATCCCTGCCACCCCCCCACCCCAACCCCCTCCACCCCACCCTGCCTCTGTGGCAGGGCATTCCTTTTGTTCTCTCTCATTTTTGGTACTATAGTTTGCAATAGAGGTATTGAGTGGCCATCATGTTCCGTCTGTAGTCTACTTTTGGCACACATCTTTCAACCTGAGTTGGTCCTCCCTACAGCATCTACTAGGTGTTCTCTAGAGATAAGAACCAGTAGGCCTGCCCCACAGCTTGGAAACTAGCCTCACATGCTAGGGGAAAAGGATTTACTTTTGAGGGGCTCATTTTCCAATAACTTGGTTAAGTCAAGATAAAAGATTGTGCTAACTCAACTTATTGTTGCACTGTAGTTAAGGAAGAGGGTAAACATTCATTTCTTTATATGAATCTCCTGCCCCCACACCAGGCTGTCTTCACCGGGACCCTTTGGAGGGGGATGGGTTGAGTTTCCCTCCCCACCCCAAGCAGAGCCCTGGCAGCCGAAAACCTCCAGAACTCAGCCACAGCCATGCTCAAGGCCACTCTCCACATGCTCAGATGAGCCTCACCAATGAAGGAACCGACAGAGGAACCCAGGTATGCGGGACCCAGAGCTGAGATCTCCAAGCCTGCTCTGATTGGGACTGGGCCTCCTCCACCCAGATCCCCAGTTTTCCAGTACCTTTGCAGTCACACCCACCACAAACTGTCCCACCCTAACCCCAGCACCATGTAATCTCATCAATTGCCAAGATCCAAAGACTATAAAACAAAGCTCCCAGAAGAGAGTGATGCAGTATTTCCTGGAGCGCAACTCCGTCTCAGAGAGCCCAGCAAGCTACCAAGATATCCTGCCTTCATGGCATAGCTTGGCAAGCTACTCGTGGTGTATTCTATATGCCAAAAACAGTAATAGTAACAGTATAACAGCTGATAAAATATGCTCTTCATGTTCCTGGAGTGAGAAGATGCCATTGGACTACACAAGCACGTGACAGGGATCAATGGAGACTTACCGGCGCCTGCTCGAGCAAATCGATGAGCAATGGGATGACAAGTAATATAAGTGAAATGACTATTTTTCTTTTTTGCTTTTGGGGCTTGGGGGATCACATTCAGTGGTACTTCTGGTTCTGTGCTCCAGAGTGATCCCTGGTGGTGTTCAGGAGAAAGCATATATGGTGCCAGGGATTCAAATTCACATCAGTGAGATGCAAGACTAAAAACTGCCTAACTGCCTGACTAGCTCTCCACACCAGGGATTTTACTTTTCTTTCTTCACAGTCTCCTGGTAATAGTTTCTCTAAAAGCCCTTACCTGAGATTCCCTGAAGTAAAGGGAATTTTTTATGCTTCTTTCAAGTGTCTTTCATTCCAGATACATCTCCTCAGTGTCCCGTCTGACTCTGCACCTCATGAGGAGGAGGACTGGGGTGGAAACTAAGAACTTTGCTTAATAGACTGGACAGCTTGCTCCTGTCAGTTTTCAAGTCTCGACACACCTTATTAAATTGCATGAAACCACCTCAGAGAAATTCACAACATAGTGTTAATGATTAATAGCAAGTTTAATGTGTGATAGCTCACATGAAAGCCACTAATAGGTCTTAAAATAGAAAAGAAAATGAGATGGAGTATTATAATAGCATATCAAAAACCTAAGAGGACTAAAAAGTTTTAAGAATAGGGCTGGAGCGATAGCACAGCAGGTAGGGCGTTTGCCTTGCACGCGGCCCGGCCCAGGTTCGATTCCCAGCATCCCATATGGTCCCCCAAGCACCGCCAGGAGTAATTCCTGAGTGCAAAGCCAGGAGTAACCCCTGAGCATCACTGGGTGTGACCCAAAAAGCAAAAAAAAAATAAAAAAATAGAACATTAGGTATCTCAAAACCCTTCAAATCAAATAAATTTCATTAACACTGCTTTCTATCCTTTCTATCATAAAAGAAATCTGATCTGGTAAACAGCGGGTACATTTCTAATATCTCTTCCTTCCCTGCCATTGCCTATTTTTCTCATGTGTCATACCATCCACCTATCCAAGCAGTAAGATCCTTCGCATAGAATAGGTGCTCAAAAATAGTTTTGAAGTGATCATAACATTCAATGTAGGAAAATCTAAAAGAACCAACACAGCCTTGAAAGGATTAAAAATGGAAAAAAGACATTGACTGGCAGAGTCAACAGATAGCTACTCATTGTTGTGTATTTACAATATGACAGAGGATTTTCCACTACATAATACTGGATGTCCTTTAAAATGAAAGAAATGGCATTTGATAGAAGTAAAATTGTCTTTATGTAAAACTATACCAGGCCTAGCACATGGTGGTTTCCTGATAAGACCATGCCCAATACTCTATAAGTTTATCAAGAGCCTAAGTAATCTTAGGCTTTATCAAGAGCCTAAATCATCCATTTTTTTAAAGCATATTTTTATAGGACATTTTCCTGTTATAGACCACACAGATTTTAAGAATAGTAATATTTTTTCCAGTGCCAGAGCTCAAACCCAGGTCAAATACATGTATAAGAAGAGAGCCTAGAGGGATGTGGTGAAATATTAGAGACAGGAATAAATAAAGAAGAGCTGAATCTTATAATTTCTGATAAGAACTTCTGGTTCTAGATCCAGTTCATGTATGTCTTTATAATACATTCCATTTTTCCTTACTACGGGACAACCTGAAAACAGTATTATCATTGGGGGTAGGAGAGGTGGTTTTTCTCTCCTGAGAAATGGTATTTCTCAGGACTTAGTCTTGACTCTGCTCAGGGGTCATTCCTGGTGGTGCTTGGTCCATACATGGTTCCTGGGATTTGAATCAAAGTGAGCTTCATGTAAGGCACTTTAAGCCCTACATTATCTCTCTGGCACCATAGATTTGCAAGTTTCTTGAGGATACATTCCAGGCCACCATAAATGTCTATCTAAAGGACAGGGGATGTGGTTCAGTAGTAAAGCACTTTCTCAAATGTGTGAGGCTGGGTTTAGTTTGCAGCATTACCACATAAACACACACACACACTCACACACATACACAGACATACTGTACCTAAAATACTTAGTGTCTAATGAAGGTTGAATGAATGAATATTCATTCTATGTACTGAAATGGGAAATTGCCTTCATATATTAACTGAAAAACAGGTTATAAAATGGTCTGCAAAATATTTTTTTTAAATGACTTAAGAAGGGGCTGGAGAGATAGCACAGTGGGTAGGGCGTTTTCCTTGCACTCGGCCAACAGGACTTCGATTCCCAGTATTCCATATGGTTCCCTGAGCACCGCCAGGAGTAATTTCTGAGTGCATGAGCCAGAAGTAACTTCTGAGCATTGCCGGGTGTGACCCAAAAAGCAATAAATTAATAAATAAATAAAAATTTAAAAAATGACTTAAGGATATCAGCATTCAACACATTTAGTCTTGAGCTTATCAAGTTTTTCTTAACACATATGACTGCTATTTCCTTACATTGAAAGATACACTCTTTAACCAAAGACAAGGGAGAATACTAATGAAAATATAAAAATGATATGAGTCACATTACAATGCTCTCAGATATGATGAAATTCTAAAAGTTCACCAAAGTATCAGATAATTACAAAATCATGATCAGACTTATTTACATTTAAGTACCTTTTCTCTGAATACAACTTCTCAGAAGATAGAGACGTTTTTGTTCACCAAGCAAAGTGCTTTATATGCTAGCAATGTTTTCTTTACTCTTCACATTATTCCTTATATAAAGGGTGTCTGACTTTGAATTCTTTCCTATTATAGATTCTTTAAACTATATGTTGGAAAGAAATTATTTCAGAGAATCGAGATGAGCATTAATTCAAGTTTAATATTACAGTTGTTTTGGAGTTGCCTGGGGTCACAGAGAAACAGAAAATATGATCAGAAGACAAACTGACATTAATGAAAGCTATTTCTTACACACCTACCTTAGATGACTGGTCCAAGAGTACTTAATCATTACTTTCTGCTGCAGGTTAATACCTTTGTCCGAAGACAATTTCCTTATATCAATACTTCATCAGCTCAAATGTTTGCAGACAAGCAAAACAAGCCCAAAGTACTTTTGCATAAGTTCTCATTTCCTTTCAGAAGGGATATGCAAAATTTTAAAAAGAAAATAATAGGTAGTTCCCTGTATTACAAAATCGCTTCTAAAAACCATTCATAAACTGGCTGTAACAAGCAAATCGCTCGTTTGTATGTGGTTGACTGGTGAGTATTTTGACCATCATAGCCTACTTATCTATGTCTCTCTAGGAATTTTTATACTTAACTATAATATTTTCCAAAAAGAAGCATAGCATTTCAAAACAAATCGACTTTTCACAGTATCTTCTTTAATCTTGTGCGATCAACTAGAACTGGACAGACAGTTTAAGCTCTAATAAAATCTGAAAACCCTTTATTATACGAGCAAACTTACGCAAACTTTTGGGTATGTTTGTCAGTGGAACAGCTGCCCACTTGTGACATTTTGTACCACTACTGAACCACTAAATATTTTGAGAGGCAAATATACCTGGATATTCTCAGGGTTTACTTCTAGTTCTCTACCTAGGGATCACTCCTGGTAGGTTTGGGGGACCATGTGGGGTAATAGGGATTGAACTGTGTGCAAGGCAACTACCCTACCTGCTGTACTATCTCTCTAGCTCCCACTGGCTGGTTTTTATAGTGGAAAATAAGTGGTATTTTACATCTTAGCTAGTTCCTCACTAGCTAAGATGGAGGATAGGAGGAGATTGTCTTCTCCTTTCCTTTCTCTTTCTCTTTCTGCCTGAAGACAGATGACTTCAACATTCAATAAGTAGCATGGCCCAACATTGGAGGCGCCCAGAATCCAGAAAACACAGGAAAACATCTAGGAATTTACTGGAGTTAAAAAAAACTATTTTATTGAGCCATTGGTATTTTGGAGTTTATTTTTTACTGTCACTAGCAAAACCCTAAGTAACACATTGATCTTACGAGATTTACTTATAGGCAAAGCAGATATTCACATACCAGCAGCTGACAATGCATATTGTTCAGAAGATATCAATTTTACTGTCAAATTTATTTTCCATATAGGCTGCTCCTGAAATAGCAGTCATTGGGGAGGGTAAAACAAGCTCAGTCAACTTCAGAAGTTCCTATGGTCAAACTGAGAATTTAGATGGAATTTTTATTCTACTACTGTAATAGATGATAGGACTTACTGTGATAACACCTAACTTTAGATTTTTGATGATATTAATATCTCTGAAAAGTTTCTGATATTTAAATGTTTTCTTAGAACTTTTTTTTCCTTTTTGGGTCACACCCGGCGATGCACAAGGGTTATTCCTGGCTCTGCACTGAGGAATTACCCCAGGCGGTGCTTGGGGGACCATATGGGATGCTGGGAATTGAACCTGGGTCGGCCGCGTGCAAGGCAAATGCCCTAGCCGCTGTGCTATCGCTCCAGCCCCTTTCTTGGAACTTTTTAATGTAAGAGTTTTATTTTCTATTTATTTATTTTTATTAGTGAATCACCATGAGTTTAATGTAAGAGTTTTAATGTAAAATAAATGCCCTCACTTCCTAGCAGAATTCATGTAGAGAGGCGCATTAGATTTCTTTGTTTATTTGGTTTGGGGGCCATACTAATGCTCAGGAGTTATTAATGGTTCTGCACTCAGGAATTACTCCTGGTGATGCTTATTCCTTGCATGCTTAGGTCAGCTGCATGCAAGGAGGCAAGTGCCCTACCTACTGTATTATCTCTGACTCCAATGCTAATTAGTTTTTAAAGAGAAAAAGGAGGCATCCATTCTTGGTGCTAATGTAAAGGATCCTTTTGGGGACACTCAGCAAAAAATAACTCAGAATATGTGTTCTGATTTCTAAGTTCTACCTACAATTAAAGTAATTCATCTTTCCCCGCTGGGGCACACCAGATAGTGCTGGGGGGTTACTTCTGACTCTGTACTCAGGGAACATTCTGGCAGGCTCGGTGAGTCATATGGAGTTCCAGGAATTGAACCCAGGTTGGTCATGTGCAAGGCAAACACCTTATCCACTGTACTATTGCTCTGGCCAAGTAATTCACATTTTTATTTAAAAATTATGCGATGTATAAATCACATGTGACCAATAAATACATATTTCAAGGAATAACTAAGATTTCTGTGTTCATTTTTACCTGTTTTTAAAGTGAACAAGGTCAGTATTTTTCTTAAAGAAAGCAAGTAGATGAGCCCCGAGACAGTACAGAAGTTAGGCAAAAATCCAGGTTTGAATCTAGCATCTCATGGTCCCCTGAGCATTGCTAGCAGCACTGAACATCATGAGGGTCCAAGCAGTATCACATACTCAAGCTCTTGCATTGACCCACCACGACGTTTGGTTCAAACCCTTTGGTGGTGCCTCTCAAGCACCGCCTGAAAGACCCTCCCAAACCACGAGAAAGAAGGTAAAAAGACGAGCTTGTTGACTCCTGGCTGATTTGGGAAAATGTGTCAATACATTTGGCTCTCCTCAGCGGTAATGTTTTGAAGAGCAAACACTAGGAATAAATGCAGATTATAGCATCCCCCAAGTTTGATCATAGCTTGCCTTCGACAGAGTGATCAAGTTGAGCTTATTTATTCCATAACAAGCTCCAAATTTATGTTCAATCTATTCTTAGATTATAGTTGGTTAATCTTAAATGTTTCTCACCCAGCTCATGCTCTCAAACCCTAAAGCAACTTAACCCATTTTAAGGATGTATTATTACTATGATATAATAAAAGGAAATTATCCAGGATTGATTTTTAGTAGATAGAACTTGTAATGATACATACATAAAATATAATTAGTATCTTGGAAAGGGTTCTATTTCATCTGACTTGAACATGAAATGTTTTTTTCCTCCGATGACTGAGACAAAATAACTAATTTCCTGTGCAGTTAGATTATAATCAGTTTTGTATATATATTTATGTCATAAAGCTTTTCATATCTTTTAGTGATGGATGAACTACTTCTTTATCTTTTTGCCTCTTACAGCACTGATTATGCCTTGATATGTTTTTCTAGTTATCTTCAGAAGACTTTTATCTGTACCAATATACCAAAGCTCTGAGAAAATATCTATGATTACTTTACTTTCTGACTACTGTATTTCAACACTCACGGTGCTGCTCCACATGTAGCGAAACATGAAACAACTTTTTAGTAGTTAAGTTAATTACCACAGTGTTCATACGTATGCTAATAACTCCTTCCCTAACACTAAACTGAGTCAGTGTCTTTCTCTAGCCCCAAACTCCTGACATTCCAACAGTTGGTAACCTCAGCTCTGTAGTCAAAATCTAAGGCTTTTTTATCATTTAAAACTGTCAAATTTTATTAGGAAATGGAGACACATCCCCTGCTCATGGATAGGGAGAATTAATATTATAAAAATGGCAATACTGCCCAAAGCAGTATTTAATGCAGTCCCTATCAGGATACCCATGACATTTTTCAAAGAAATAGACAAAACACTCCTGAAATTTATATGGAACAATACACCCCCACGAATAGCTAAAGCAATCTTTGGAAAAAAGAAGATGGATGGTGTCACCTTCCCCAACTTCAAACTCTACTACAAAGAAGCAGTAGTTAAAACAGCATGGCATTGGGATAAAAAACAGACCTGCAGACCAATGGAACAGAGTTGAATATCCTATCACAGACCCTCAAATATATTGCCACTTAACCTTTGACAAAAGAGCAAGAAATGCAAAGTGGAACAAGGAAAGCCTCTTCAGCAAGTGGTGCTGGGAAAACTGGATAGCTACCTGCAAAAACTGAACTCTGACCTCTGTTTAATGCCAGGCACAAAAGTCAGATCAAAATGGATTAAAGACCTCAATATCATACATGAATCTATAAGGTTCATAGAAGAAAATGTAGGCAGAACTCTCCATGACATTGAAGCTAAAAGCATCTTTAAGGATGAAACAGCACTGACCATGCAAGTGGAAGCAAACATAAGCAAATGGGACTACATCAAACTAAGAAGCGTCTGCACTTCAAAAAAAACAGTGACCAAAATACAGAAAGAGCCCACAGAATGGGAAAGAATATTTACCCAATACCCATCTGATAAGGGATTAATATTCAGGATATACAAGATACTTGTAGAGTTGTATAAGATAAAAACCTCCAACCCCATCAAAAAATGGGGAGAAGAACAGAAGTTTCCTCAAAAAAGAAATACAAATGGCCAAAAGGCACATGAAAAAAAAAATGCTCCGCATCACTAGTCATCAGGGAGATGCAAATCAGAACAACAATGAGATATCATCTCACACCACAGAAACTGGCACACATTCAAAAGAAAAAAAGCAACCAGTGGTGGCGTGGATGTGGGGGAAAAGGGACGCTCCTTCACTCTTGGTGGGAATGCTGACTGGTCCAACCTTTCTGGAAAACAATATGGACAGTCCTTCAAAAACTAGAAATTGAGCTTCCATATGACCCTGAAATACCACTTCTGGGAATATATCCTGAGGATGCAAAAGAGCACAGTAGAAATGACATCTGTACCTATATATTCATTGCAGTACTGTTCACAATAGCCAAAATATGGAAACAACCCGAGTGCCTTAAAACAGATGACTGTTTAAAGAAACTTTTCTGTATCTACACAATGGAATACTATGCAGTTGTTAGGAGAGATGAAGTCATGACATTTGCTTATAAATGGATAAACATGGAGAGTGTCATGCTAAGTGAAATGAATCAGAAAGAGAGGGACAGACATAGAGAGACTGCACTTATTTGTGGAGTGTGGGGTAGCATCACATGAGGCTGACACCCAAGGACCATAGATACAAGGGTCAGGGGGACTTCCCCATAGCTGGAAGACTGCTTCATGAGCAGAGGGGAGAAGGCAGATGGAATAGAGAAGGGATCACTAAGAAAATGATGGCTAGAGGAACCAGATGGGATGGCAGATGCATGCCGAAAGTAGATAATGGACCAAATATGATGACCTCTCAGTGTCTGTGTTGCAAGCTATAATGCCCAAAAGTAGAGAGAGAGTATGGGGAATATTGTCTGCCTTAGAGTCAGGGGAGGGTGGAAAAGGGGTGGTATACCCAGGAAATTGGTGGTGGGGAATGTGCACTGGTGGAGGGATGGGTGTTTGATCATTGTGTGATTGTATCCCAAACATGAAAGCTTGTAATTATCTCACAGTGATTCAATAAAATTTTAAAAATTGAAAAAATAAATAAATAAAACTATCAAATTCCTTTAGTTCTTTATACTTCACATACGGGTGAGATCATTTGGTATTTGTCCTTCTCCCTGTAATTTATTTCACTTTACATAATAAGCTCAAGCTTCATACACATTACAGCATAGGGCAAGATTTCATCTTTTCTTATAGATGTGTAGTATTTCATTGTCTCTATATATTTATTTATTAATATATACATATACATGTATATATACATATATATATACATACACACCACAACTTCTCAATCCATTCATCTGTGATTGGAAACTTTCATTTTTTTCCTATCTTGACTATCTTTTGTACTTAGTACTGCAGTGAACATAGAGGTACATACATTTCTTCAAGTTGATGTTTTTATATTTTTGCAGAACACGCTAAGGGCTAAAGAGTAGAATTTCTAGGTCATATGGCAGTTCTATTTTTATTTTGTTGCTGTTGGTGGTGGTTGATTGGTTGGGTTTTTGGCCACACTCTGGAACTGAGTAAGTTCCAAGTGCTCAGAACCTACTCTTGGATCTGCATTCAGGGATCCCTCTTTGCAGAGCTTGGGGGACCAAATGGGATACTAGGGATCCAAACCCATGTCTGCTGCATGCAAGGAAAGTGCTGTACTTATCTCTCTGGTTCCACTGTACACTATTTGAAAAACAACCAATTAAGTTTCCAGGATTTTTTATAATACTGTTAACTGGTGGTTTCCCATGAACATAATTTCAATAACACACCCATTGACAGTTGTATATTATGTTAAATGGGGTTGATTTTTCTATTTCTTCTCTTCTAGTGCATTTATTGCTTTTAGAAATACAACAAATATTTATGTATTGCTTTTGTAGTATCCTACTTTGCTATATTGGTTTATGTATTTCTTAGTGAACCATTTATGGTGTTCTATGTATATCTGCAAATATACTTTTTTTTCTTGCATGATTGCTGTGGTAAAAACTTTCAAACTGTATCAAATAGTAGTGGGAAAGTAGACATATTTGCCTTATTCTTGATCTTAGGAGCCTTTGAGTTTTTTCATGATTGAATATGATATTGGCTTTGGGTTAGTTGTATATAATTTTTACTATCTTGAAGAATGTTCCTTCTGTCCTACTTTTGAGAGTATTTTTTATGAATGGATATTACTCCTGCCAAAAGCTTTCTCTGCATGTATTGATGTAACCATGTGATTTTTCTTTTCTTTAGATTCTAAAGCCTAGTGGCATAAAGCTGTGCAGAGTAAGCTCTTTGATCTTCTGTATTTCTGTGGTATGTTTTAATTTCTTCCCTTGCACCTGTGGCTCCAATTTATTCATTTTCTCTAGTTGTCATCATGAATGTAGCTAAGGATTTGTCGATTTTATTTTTTTCAAAATACCAATCCTAGATTTTATTTATATTTTAAATTGTTTTTATTTTTGGTTTCTATACCACTGATTTCTGCTCTTATTTTTATTATTACCATGTTTCTACTGATTACATGATCCATTTGTCATTATATTTCTAGTTCCTCAATGAGGTGAGGTTATTAATTTGAGCATTTTCTTGATTCCTGTGTTGTGGTGAATTTCCCTTCTTTTCTGTGTTCCTTAGGTTCTGAGAGTTCTTATCCTTATTCTTGTTCAGTTTGAGGGATCCATTTATTTCTTTGATTTCCTCTTTACTCAACGGGTGTTTAATAGCAGGTTGTTCAGTTTCCAAGTGTTGGGATTTTCCCTAGATAACTTCTTATAATCAACTTCTACCTTCAAGGCATTGTGGTCTGAAAATCTGCCAGATATGATTTCGATTTTTATGACCTTATGAACACTAGAATTATGTCCAGCATATTGTCTGTCCAAGAAAATATTCAATGCTCACTAGAGGAAAATGTACATTTGACTTTTGGAGAGTGGAGGATCCTAGATATGTATATTAATCCCTGACCTTCCCTCATTTGGACTTTTGTTTCCTTATTGACATTCCATCTGATTGAACCATTCAGTGTCAATTAAGGTGTTAGTCTCTCACTACGATTGTTTTTTTTTTCTTTTTGGGTCACACCCAGCGATTCTCAGGAGTTACTCCTGGCTCTGCCCTCAGGAATTACTCCTGGCAGTTCTGGGGAGACCATATGAGATGCTGGGGATTGAACCTGGGTTGGCTGCATGCAAGGCAAACAACCTACCCGCTGTACTATCACTCCAGCCCCTACTATTGGTTTTTATCGATGCATCTCCTCGGGTCTATTAGCAGTGACTTTATAAACTTTGCTGTGCCTTCTTTTGGAGCCTATGTGAATGTATCAAGTCCTCTTGTAATATTAATCTCTTCACCAGTATCTCTTCCCTCGGTCAGTATTCCTGGACTCATTTTCTTCTTATAAATATATCTCTTATAAGAGAAGGTTGAAGGTCTAAATAAATACGACAATTTTTTGTTTATTTTACCTGATATATTTCCAATTGTGGTTTATTTAAAAATAAAGGACAAAATATATTGCAAAATAATTACTCTGCATATCCCACTCCTTCTTATCCATTAAGATATTTAAAAATTCCAATTGTAAGCCATCAAAAATCCATAAGAAACATTTTAACTCATAAAATGGTATGCGCAAAAATAGAAACTTTACCTAAGAATCAATGAAATGAGAGAACATATAAGATACAGTACATATACATTGGGTGTCTATCCTTAAATATGTGTCAAAATGCTCATCATCACTTATTATAAGAAAAATCCATGAAAGTAATGAGCTATTACCCCACACTAGTGAGAATGACATCTATCAAAAGACTAGAAATAATCTGTGGTGGCAGGGATATGGTGCAAAGGAGCTCCTTTCATGTGGGTGGGAATGTTTCTTACTCAGCCTCTATGGAAAACAGTATGAAGATTTCTTTAAAAATGATAGAGCTTCCATATGACTCAGAAATTGTACACCTTGCTCTATATTCCCAGAACACAAAAATATTCACTGAAAAATATTTATGCACTTCTATGTTCATTTCAGCATTGAGCATGACAACCAGCAACCCCAAAGTCTAGCAACAGATGAATGAATTAGTCAGGGTATATATACATAACTGAATACTATGCAGCCAGAACAACAGATGGAATCTTCCAGATCATGGCAAATTGAATGAAGTCAAGAATATCAGGTAAAGTGAAATAAGTAAGAGAGTTAGTGTATAATTTCAAAAGTATGATCTTCCCCCATAATTTTAGTGATTTATACCAATTATTATGTTAGCACAACTTATAAGAATAAAGCTGTTCCTCGTGATCAAAGGGGATATATTCTAAGATACCCTATGCATTCCTGAAACCATTCATTGATAGTACCAAATCCTAACTCTACAGTGTCTTTTACATTATAAAGTATAATTTATACATTCATCCTGCTAAGAGATTAATAATAGCACAATAGAATTATCATGACTCTATACAGAATAAAAATGAAGTGACTTGCCTGTCTCTCTAAATATCTTATTACAAGAAATATTTTCAGAGAATGGACAGCATTGAGTAATTGAAACCATCTAAAACAAAACAGAAAAGGGGTGGGAGTGACTATTATATAGTATTGTTTATGACTGAAATTGGAAATGCTGGTTGATCCAGAGAGAAGTAGGTAATGGGATAAGAAACAGAAAAGAGAATTTTTAATACGTCATTTAGAACCATTTGAATGGTGTCATTTTTGAATATTAAGATTGCAAATTGGAATATAAATCTTTAAACATGCCTTTTTACATTAAAAGGAACTCAGGGAACAGAATGTAATATATATTTGATTTTCTGAATCTATTGTCACTGTCATCTCATTGCTCATCGATTTGTTCGAGCAGGCACCAGTAACGTCTCTCATTGTGAGACTTGATGTTACTTGTTTGGCATATCCAACACACCACGGGTAGCTTGCCAGGCTCTGCCGTGCGGGCGTGTTACTCTCGGTAGCTTGCCGGGCTCTCCGAGAGGGGTGGAGGAATCAAACATGAATGGGCCTTGTGAAAGGCAAACGCCCTATCCACTGTGCTATCGCTCCAATCCCTGAATCTACTAGTTTAGAATAAAACCTATAAACAAAATTTATAATCATGAATTCATTGCAGCTTTCCCCAAAATTTAGAAGCCAATGAGGATCCATAACGTGTATTTAACCAAGCAAAATATTTTTCCCTTTAGGTTTGCTATAAAAACACCCTCATTTTGACATGACAAGTTGTTTGCCGTCCCTTTCACTGAAGTCATTAGTTCTTTACAGCAGAAATAAAATTTACTTTTCAGAGATTATATTTTGTATTTCAAAAAAAACCCCATTTGGATTTTTACAATATCTGATTTTCTGGGATAGTGGTTTTATAACAAAATAAGTAAGTGTTTTCTGGGAATAGTACGGGTTTTCAGAGAGAGGATAAACAGGTAGGGCCCTTGCTTTGCATGCTGCAGATGGAGACTCCATCCCTAGCACCCATATGGCCCCCGAGCCCGCCAGGAGTATAGAGCTAGGAGTAAGCTCTAAGTTTATCCAGGTGTAGCTCCAAAACCCAAACAAACAAATAAATAAATAAAAATAACCAATTTAGGATTTCCTGTTAAATTACTGGATATCTGAAAGCATGAAGGAGAAACTGTTTTAGGGACCTTACACACAAATTTTAAGACTACTGCCCTTTTGGTTCCCAGTCTATGGCCTCAGAAATGCTACCAAGTCCCAACTTTTTATCTAGCAGTTCCCCAGTGTGGACAAGATTTTTAAGAACCCAGATAAATGGAGGCTTAAGATGAATTGTTATTTTTTGAGTTTGTACCGAACTACTTCTAGCTGACTGGCATTCCCTGCTTCAGAAAGTTTGAAGCATAGGTGGGTGTGGTGGATAACAAGGAGGGAACTGACAGGTCTGTGTGGGAAAGCACATACTATCTGTCAGACTATCTTTACCAAATGGGGCAAAAAGATACATTGTAAAAATGGAAAATATGATCCAAGAATGTGTGGATTAGACAAAAAAGTTAAAAAGACTATGCATTAGAATATTTATATCATCTTAAAAGCTACTCTCATATTTTGATTCACAATACCCCCTTAACAATTTTCTGTAATGTTTGGTCAAGTACATATTCTCATAGTAGCTGCAGTGCAGAGCTGGAACATATACAACAGAAAGCCAGCAGTGATATGGTGCGCACCTCCCTGGGCTCTCAGCACTTATAAAAATGAACTCTAGAATCCACAGTAGCATTTCAGAGAATGTTTCATTTTTCCAAAATAAAGTCAAGCATTTCCCACAGCTTTTCTGTCCTTTATTGCAACCTTCAAAAAACAGTGTAGGAAGGAAATTTTTGCAAGATTGGGCAGAGGGGAAAATCAATAGTTTTGTTTGGGCCGATGTTACATTCCAGATTTTATCAGAAGTCAAGTCAAGGTATCAGGCAGACCATATGAAAGACTAGAAGTCACAGGGAAAAAACAGCCTAGAGAGTCAGAAAGATAGTACAGCAGGTAAGGTGCTTAGTGCTTTGCATGTGGCTGCCCAGGCTCAATCCCAGAACCAACTACAGTCCCCTGGGTCCTGCCATGATTGATCCCTGACCACAGAACCAGGAGTAAGCCCTGAACACCACTAGGTGTGGCCCCCAAACAGGAAAAAAAATAAAATAAAAAATAAAGGGCACAGCATGGACCCAGTTTCTGTGGAAGCTGGAAGACAGTTCCCCTAGCTTGCTATTTTTCTGGGAAAAAAAGAAAGAAATTGTTCAAATAGAAAGAAAGGCATGCAAGGATGCAATAGTAAGCCTCAGAATTGGTATAGACAAAGTTAAAAAGCTTAAGTAATTAGTACACTTAAAGGTGCACTAAGCAGCCCCAGCAATAAAGAGGAAACAGGGGGAAAAAGATTATGGAAAAAAAGAGAATATAATGGAAAGTATTGACAACACTAAGGGAAAAAACTTTAGAATCGGGAATTCCAGAAGGAGAAGAGAGGGAGAGGAAATGAAAGTCTAGCTGAGTTCACTAGTAAATGTTTCCCCAATCTGAGATGGGATATGGGAGCATTGGTCCAAGAGGCTCAAAGTGTGCCAACCAGAGTAAATTCAAACTAAACACTAAGACATTTTGTAATTAAAATAGCAAGAACAAAATTACAGAGACAGATTCTTTTAGCAGCAAGAGAGAAGCAAAACCTCACTAGAGCCACAGCATATTTCTCTAATGAAATTCTACAAGCAAGAAAAGAATGGAATAACAGGCAAGGTATTGAATGAAAAGAACCTCTAGTCAATAATCCTTTCCCCCGCAAGACTCACTCAGAATGGAAGGAGGGATAAAAAACGTTCTCAAACATAGGCTGAGGACATGTTTTCAATCTAATCCAGCTCTGGAAGGTAAAAAGGAAAAGTCAAATAACAGAAGCAACCAGAGTCATCATATAGGCAGAGCAACAAGCCCCAAATATAGGTTATTCTGTTAAGGTGAATGGACTAGGATTGTTCATAAAATGAAACACAGTACCCAGATTATCAAGAAGCAATATACAACCTTGCTTGCAGGAAATGCATTTAAACTCATGATAAATATAGGTTCAGGGTCAACAGCTGAAAAACAATCATATGGGCTAATGGCAGATTTAAAAGAAAAGCAGGGCCAGGAATACTGATTTTAGACCAAATACCAATCAAACAAAAGAAAATTGTCATAATGGTGTGGTACTAATTTAATGGCATGATGGGATTGTTGTCTTTGTCAGATAATGAAAGATAGAAAGTGACAGTATTTACTGGATAAGGGATCAATAGATTATGAAGACTTAACTCCCATCAACACATATGCACTGAATGATGGGCCACAAAAGCTTTTAAAGCAATTAATAGACCTAAAACAAATTATTATATTGATGCAAATGCATCAATATAATAATTGCACTTGTATATATTGATGTAAATGCATCTGTATACATATATACATGTATATGTGCATCTATATTTCCACACATATATATGTATGTGTATGTATATATACATATATTTATTTATTTTAACACTAGGACATAGAATTCTTCAATGTTGATTTTTTTAATTAAATAACATTAGAGCTGATAGCCATTCTGTGACATTACATTCATTTTTTAATTTTAAAAAAAATTAAATAGTTTTTTGGCTTTTTTGGGTCACACCCAGTGATGCTCAGGGATTACTCCTGGCTCTGTGCTCAGGAATTACTCCTGCTTCTGCACTTAGTAATTACCCCTGGTGGTGCTCAGGGGACCATATAGGATGCTGGGGATCAAAGCCGGGTTGGCCATATGCAAGGCAAGCGCCTTATCTATTGTGCTATCACTCCAACCCTACAGCAGGTAGGGCGTTTGCCTTGCACGAAGACAACCTGGTTTCGATTCCTCTGACCCTCTCAGAGAGCCCGGCAAGCTACCAAGAGTATCCTGCCCGCATGGCAAAGCCTGGCAGGCTACCCATGGCGTATTGGATATGCCAAAAACAGTAACAACAAGTCTCACAATGGAGACGTTACTGGTGCCTGCTCAAGCAAATTGATGAACAACAGGATGACAGTGACAGCTACAGTGCTACATATTATGCCGAAACTGCAGTTGGCTGCAGGTAACTAAGACTAAAGAAAGCAAATTCACATTAAGGGAAAATTAAAATGATGTCCATTAATTATTAGATTAGTCTACTGTGCAGCTGGTTCTTTGGAATCTCTACTTTGTACCTCCAAATCCATTCTCTTCTTAATGAATAACAGTTTCTATTTAAGGTATTGAAATGACTCTAATATTTTACAGATGGAACTGTGTCCTCACAAAATTCCTATGTTTAAGAGCTAACCACCACTGTGAAGGCATTTGGAGATGGGGATCTTTAGGCTGAAAATGAGGGATAAACTGAGGTCATAATGGTGTGGTACTAATTTAATGGAATGATGGGACTGTTGTCTCTGTCAGATAAAGAGGAGACTCAGAAATCTAGCTTGCCTGTGATCTCTCCACCTCCCACTCCCTCTCTTCCCCTGTTCCTTTTCCCTCATTCTTCCCCCCCCTCCTCTTTTCTTCCCTTCTTTTCCTTCCTCTCCCTCTGTTTTAGTCTGTATGCAAAAAGGGAAGACTTGCAGGAAGGCAAATATTTTCTGAAAACCATAAAAAGATACCATGGACTTCTGGTACTCAGGATTGTGAGAAAATAAATGTGTACAGTTTCAGCTACCTGGTCTGTGACACTCTTGCTGTTGATCTGATGAATGCATATATGTATTTGTTTCCTTTAAGGCAGTTGAATTTTCTGTTTTGAGTTTGGTTTAACAATTTCAAATATGTTTAAATACCATTATACTAAGGACAGATTAATATGATCACAATATAATTCTCTGCTATTAATTACCCACAGCCTTGAGACCCAAGTTTAAAGGCCTTCTATGTCTTCTTTACCTAGAGCTTGACAGCCCGAGCTCTCACCTGATTCCTTGTCATAGGAGTCAATTTAGGTTGCAAAATCAAAATGGTTTTTCTCTGGCCAGTGTAAATATATCTGACCAAGGGCACTATTAAATCAGATTGTCCCCTTTCTTACAAAATTCATTACAATCCAAATAGTTCACATCTATTACTACTGTTTTTCTTATAAATGTAAACCCTATGAAGATAGGGACTGTATATTTGATTGTGTATCCCTATAGTTTGAATGAGCTCTTGGCACATTCACTACCTTTATTTCTACTCAATGAATAAATGAAAACATAAGCTATTTTTCTTGAAATTAATATTCACAGCTTATCAGCTCTGAAAAATCAGATTCAGTTGATCCATTTTCATTGTTGTAATGTGAAAATAGCAAACATCTAATTATCCAACAAAATCTTTTTCAACCACTTTCCATAATACTTCAAAATTGCATCATCATATACAGACTTCTAAAAATACCTACAAAAATCTAACAGAAAACTGTGAAGAAAGGTAACACTATATCAAACTTTCTTTAGCACTTCTGATTTTTTTAAAGTTCCAAACAAAGAACAGATGTAATTTATGCGAACGTTGAGGTTTCTATCATTTTTAATTTGAGCCGTGTGCTAATGGGAGAGATAGGGATGAAATACTGAGATAAGACTCACAGCTTTTCATACAACAGGAATGTGCAGTTGAATAGAAGGGTCTGCATTAAAAAACAGGCTAGTTAAATTGAGGATGCCACTGAGAGCAAAGAACAATTTTAGGATTTTTCTATTTGTTAGAATAAATAATGGTGAAATGATATTAGTTATGTTATATTTGTAGTTTACTGAACTCATAAAATGAATGAGTGCAGTTATAAACAGAAGTCATGGTGAAAAGATATCAGAAAACAATGTATAAAATATCTTTGTTTCAAAATTCCACCCCTTACTCGTATTTTTGATTTAAGAAATTTTCTGTTTTAATTAAAGATAATAATTAATATTCACCATTTCAATAATGTTCAATCAACTTTTTAGCCTATAAATAACCCCCATTACACATACACATATGTCTCTTTACTCCAAAAGACATTTTTGATAACCTAGTTTTTTAAAAAATTTTGATGCTTGCATGTCAATATTTTATTTTTTTGGTAACAAACCGAAGTGGCTTATCCTTGGGTTATATTTTACTATTTCTGCAAGCACAACTTTTAGACAATAAAAATGAGTATTCAATATTTTTGCTAATATATAGTATAGTAAGTATAAGTCAAAAAAATTTTTCCATTATTGGCAATTCTTTCTAATAAATTCTAACAGCTCAACTCATTTGATTCCTGGGAACATTTTAATGAGGTAAAGGTGTTAAATCAAAAGCAAATCTATTTCTCCTATTTTAGATGGAGAATCACTCATTTAAAAATAGCCACTATTATTTCTAATTGTTAGAATGATCCACCTAAGACATCATTTTTTCCCAACGAAATATAATGGAGATGTTGCTTAGAAACAGAGCATGTGTCTTACATGTGTGAGATCTTGGGTCTAAACCCCAGTACCACAAAACATCAACAGCAAACTTTTTACCAAAATTTCTTTGATCTGGGGACTCTAGCGATAGCACATCGGGTAGGGCATTTGCCTTGCACGTGGTCAACCCGGGTTTGATTCCTCTGTCCCTCTGGGAGAACCTGGCAAACTACCGAGAGTATCCCGCCCACAAGGCAGAGCCTGGAAAGCTACCTGTGGCGTATTTGATATGCCAAAACCAGTGACAAGTCTCACAATGGAGAAGTTACTGGTGCCTGCTCGAGTAAATCAATGAACAATGGGAGGACAGTGCTACAGTGCTTTGATCTGGAAATCAAAACAACAGGTGAATTAATATTTTCAACTGTGAAGTTTTTAAAAAGTCAGCAGAGCATAGATGAATCTTACACCTGCTGGTGACCTCAGATATAACAGACCAGCTTCTCATCCAGCCATTAGTAAATATTAATGTCACTTAGACAATAATTTAAGCATTTCTGGTGGGTCAGTACCAGAAAAATTGACTTTAACCAAAAGAGCAGTTTTCCTCTTAGTTATCTGACCTTCAAATAAAATTTTAAAAAATAAACCATTTCTACTCATTGATGTCTTCTTTCCACCACTTATTTCATGGTGTAGTAAACAACAGGCAGAAACATATTCAGAGGTTATGTTCTAATAATTAATAAGCAACATCATTGGGCAGTAAGTTGGAGAGGGGTTCTCGTACAAAAAAAGCAACAAAACAAGTAAAAGAACACAGTATGGTGTAGTGGTGCTGCAATGATCAGCTGCAGAACATCCGAGAGAGGAAAGAACACCCCCAAAAGACAGAATATGTACAGAGATATTTTACATTGAAAGACGACTTAAGGCTGTGAAAATACCTGAAAAATGTTGGCTCAAGCTTATTTTACTGGAAATATGAAAAAACTTTTATCCACATTTATGAAGTACTGTAAGAAGAACAAAGTGCCCTTCCTCAAAATGTCAAAGGTTAAGAATTATTCACAAATAATTCACAAATAAATCATGATATTACCTTTAAATTTGTTTCAGGAAGGAAAAATGCCAGTATTTATGTAGTTACATTTAAATCTAATTGAAATTATCTAGTTTTCTTCTTTAAATGCTCAGAAACTGTGGGGGTTACAAAATATTCCATTTACTATGACAAACTGCTCGCGAATTGTTTCCCTTTGCCCTATTGCAACACTTGTATACTTTGGGGGGGATGAAAGAGGAACCAATGGAATTGCTTTTCCAGATCTTGATGTTGTCAAAGAGCTGCCTTCCAAAACCAGGAAGGAAACCTCACCCTTCACATGGTACTTCTGCATAACTCTGACAGGAGTCCCTGCAAGCAGGAGCAATAGACAAAGGCAAGTCCACACATATGAGAGAGAAAATGAATAAAAGAGACAGACTGAGCTCAAAAAACCAGTGATTGATCATCAAATGTTGAGAGCTGCTAGTAGCACTCCACAGTTAGAACAATAATTAGACAAAAAATTATTAAATGCAATTTGTGGCTAGGAGTTTTAATAGAGGATAGATACACATAGGGGTTTCATATCATTAGGTACGTTTCCAAGTTCCCTGCTCTGTTCCACTTTTTCTTTTTCCATAGTGGCTTTCACTTCTAATGTACTATATTATTTTATTTATTTATTTATTTAATTTACTTTTCCTTATCTCTTTGGATGACTCTCAAGTGTAACTTCCTTGAGTGTGGGGATCTTTGATTCTAATTTTTGTTCATCTTTCCCAAACACCTCAAATAAATCTGGTCTCATATAGAGACTTAATAAAAATTGGCCAATTAAGTATAGAAAGAAGGGAGTTCCATTAAATTAAATATATACACACATGTGAAAAATAGTGCAAAGTTTTAGAGATACAGTTTAACATTTTTTATGTGAATACAGCTCAGTACAACTACAGTCTCATGTCTGTTCTCAATCCAAGAGACCCCTCTACCCATCCCTTCTCTTTTCCCTCTCCACTGTCCTGATAACCATCATAGTTAAGTCACCTAGGATTTCACTTTTTGTTTATTTGTTCTGATTATTAATATTAAACATATGACTTAATCTTTGGCTTAGCATAATTACCTCAAATTCCATCTAATTTTCCCAAAGGCATGACTCTCTCTTTTTAAAATTGATACTAATTTACATGATGGTAGTAGTTTAGCGGTACAATTGTACATCTCTTCACACCACAACCGCTACCGAAGTTGTCAACATCCTTGTGCTACAGTTTATTGATTTTTCCCCTTCAACCCCTCCCACCTCTCTCCGTGGGGTATCCACACCTTTGTGCCCTCAGTTTTGCTTTGTCTAGTTTTAATATCCCTGTGCTCTGATTCTCTATATCTTACATAAGAGTGAGATCGTTCAATATATGTCTTTCTAATTTTTTATATAACATAAATTCCTCATTCACTACAGAGGTTGACACGATTCTCATTCCCACTAGCAGTGAACGAGGGATGGTTCCATTTTCTTTCACACTCCCGTCAGCATCTGTTGTTTGATGAAGGCCATTCTCACAGTGGTGAAGTGATATCTACTTACCTTTTCGATTAATATCTCCCTAACAATCAATGAGAATAAACTTTCTTTATATCACATGTCCACTGGCATTTAGTGTGTCCTATTTGGTTAAGATAGCACAATTCTTTCTATTTTAATGGAATAATAGTATTCCACTGAATACATATCGCACAGGGCTTTTATCTCATCATCTCTAGATGGACATTCATGTTGATTCTATTATTTGGCAATTGTTAATAATTCTGCTATAAATAAAAAAGTGCAAATATTATTTTCTAATTAGTGTTTTCATCTTTTGTATAAATGCAGAGTGTTATTTTTGGATCACCTGGCATTATCATTTTATATATTTAAGGAATCTAGATACTACTTTCCAGTAGTATTCTGCACCAGTTCGTATCCCCACCAACAGCATAGGAAAGATCCTTTTCCTCTACACCCTCACTAAGCCCTGTAATTGGCAACCTTTTTCATATATACTATTCTTTTGCTATTTGGGGAGTCATATTCAGGAGTCCTCAGGGCTGACTCCTGGCACTGTGCTCAGGGATCATTCCTGGTAGGATAGGAAGGTGGGGGGACCATGTCAAGTAGCAGGGATTGAACCCAGGTCAGCCATGGGCAAGGCAAGCACCTCACACGCTGTACACTCTCTCTGCCTTTCATACAGACCATTCCAATCGTGTGAGGTGAATTCTTATGTAGTTTTAATTTGCTTCTCTAATAATGAGTAATATTGGACATTTTTTACTATCTCTGGGCCAACCATATATCTTCTTTCATAAAGATTTGTATTTTCATACCATTTTCATTCTTAAATTGGTTTGCTTGCTTTTTTGTTGTGTGAGGTATTTATAAATTTTGGATATTAACTAATTGTTTGATATATGATGTACAAATATCTTCTCCTAATGGCTATGCTACTTTTTTTTGCTTTTGCAACGTTTCTTTTGCTGTGGAAACCTATTTAATTTGATGTGGGACATTTATTTACTTTCTTTTCCCCATGCCAATAGAGTTGAGTCTCCTGGAGAGTATCAATTATGTTTTATATGTGTTTCGTGGTTGGTTTGGAATTTAACATCTGAGTATTTTATGTATCGTGCAATATTTGTTTTTGGTATGATATTAAATAATGATTGAGTTCTGCATGTTGTCTTGTTTAACCAATACCATTTGCTAAAGAAGTATTCCTTTTTCCAATAGATAAAGTTGGTTCCTTCTTCTGGATTAGATATCCCCAATGTCTGTAGATTTATTTCTGAGTTCACTAGTCTATTCTATTACTGTAAGCTTTCTTTTGTTCCCATAGCTTACTGTTTTAATAAGCATTATGGTATAATTTATTTGAAGTCATGGCGTGTGCTGCCTTCCTTGTTCTTTCTCAGAATTGCTCTGGCTATTTGGGGGGTCTTTGTAATTCCATACAATTTTTAGAATTGTTTGTTCTATTTCCTTGAAAAATGTCTCTGGTATTTTAATACACAGTATTCACTGAATCCATGCATTGCTTTTGTTAGGTAATGATTTTAATAATGTTTATTCTTTCAGTCCACGCATTTCACAATTTATAATTGCATAGCGTATTATCATTTGAAAGAGTCACTTCAGGAGGTTCTATGTTTATTTCAATTTTCCATTACTTAAAAATGATTTAGAACCTTTTAGCCTTTGATTTGTGAGTGACAAGAAATTAACCTGCTGCCTTTGGTTATATTTTACTATTTTCAGTATAATTATTTTCTTTATCAAATGTTGCTTTAAATTATTTTATGTCCCTCAAAAAAATTCATCCTGAAAGGAAACAAATATTTGTAGTCATCTCACAGCGAATTCACAAAAACGTTTCTCAGTACACAATCACCAGATTTGAAGAAAGTCCCAGTAGCATTCCATAATGTTTTAATATCAGTTCAGCATCAGATGGCATTTTGGGTAAGACATGTAACTTGTTCTCCAAAAGCACTTGGAAAATCCACTTTGAACAGCATTTTTGTTCTTTTATATGTATGTGTTTTGCCATTCTTGCTGATTCAATTAAAAATTTTAATTAAGTACTCTAAACTGGGTGGTATATCAAGTACAAGAAGCAAAGCTATGGAAAATCAGCAAAGTAACACTTTATAGATATTTAATAGCACTATCTTTCACAAAAATTTTCTTTCCAAATTCAAAAAGTAGTACCTGATTAATAGGAAAAAAATGAAAAACAAAAGAATAGGAAAGCATTTTTATATTTCCCTGCGTGCTGGAAATGAATACAGGAAGGCTGGAGGCCTCTTTCAGGCCGCACTCTCACTCTGCTCACAGGGCACCTTCCTACCCATCCTTACCTGCACCCTCTCCTGTTGCCTCAGCACCTTTGCAAATGGCTCTTTCCTCTGCCAACTATCCCAATGGTCTCACACTTAATCACCTAGCTCATTCCAGGTCTCTCACATTTCTTTCTCAGAGGAAGCTTCCTGTCACTCCAGGCAGGTCAGATCATTGAGTCAGCATTGATCACAGGGGGTGTTGCAGATGGGGGCAACTATTTGACTAGTAATATTTTCATAGTCACGTAAGTGCCATGAGAGCAAAGGCCAAGTTTCTTTTGTTCACTATATTCACCCAGAGCTTTCTGCTAGACAAAACAGCACTCAAAACATACATCTAGCCATTCTGCATACACTTGGGTTTTTTGTTTTGTTTTGTTGGTTTTGGTTTGGGGACCTCACTTAGCACTGCACAGGGCTACTCCTGGTTCTTCATTCAAGAATCACTCCTGGCAGGCTCGGAGGACCATATGGGATGTCAGGGATTGAATCTGAGTTGGCTGCCTGCAAGGCTAATGGCTTGCCTGCAGTACTATCGCTCTTGTTGAGTGGAGAATGCTCACAAAAAGCAGGTAAGGAGAAGAGAAAAGTGGAGACGAAAGTTTCTGGATTCCAATCAAGCTTTCTGACTTGCCTGAGAACCACACACCTGGTTAGCTATTTTCTATAAGGAAGTTCTGTGTTGATATAAAATTTGATCATGAAACCTCATTAATAAAGAAAACAAAATCAGAAATAAATGGAATTATATCAGATTATAAAAACTTCTTCAATCTAAAATAAATGAGAACTAAAATACCCTCACAGTGATTCATTAATAAAAAAATAAAAATAAAACACAAAGATAGCATATGGATTGATAGAAAATATTTGCATACCACAGATCAAAATGTTCACATCCAAAATATATAAAGTATTCTCAAAACTCAACAATAACCAAAACAAACAAACAACCCCCCCAAAGTAATACCACAAAAAATGGGGAGAGGAGAAAACAGACATTTTTTTAAAAAGCATAAAAGCTAGCTGATAGGCACATGAAAAAAAGTTCATTATCACCGATTATCAAGAGATTGGAAATCAAAATGACAATGTGATATCACCCCTACCAGTGAGAATATGACAATACCAGAAACAATAAATGCTGGTGAGGCTACGGGAGGAAAGGAACTCACATTCGCTGTTGGTGGAAGTGTTGCATGGTGTAGCCCTTATGGAAACAGCTGGCAAACTCCTCAAAACACTACAGTTTCCATATAACTCCATGATTCCTGGGGAGCTAACCCAAGTATATGGGAACATTAATATGATAAGACATGTGCCTCTCTTTATAGAAGCACAATTTACAATAGCCACGAGCTGGAAACAACCCACAGCCCAACAACAGATGAGTGGGTAAAGAAACTGTTGTACATATACACAATGAAATTCTATTTAGATAAGAGAAAAGATAAACTTTTATAGTTTGCTGAAACTGGATGGAATTGGAGGAGGGTGAGTAAAGTGAGCCAGGAACTAAAAGATAAATGCCAAGTGATTTCGATTATGTGTGAAGTATAAACAAAGAAAGATATTTACTAATCCCCAATGGAAATAAACTCTAAGGTATGATCAATAGAACTGAGAACTGAGGGGATGGGGTAGGAAGGAGACCACTGGAAAATGGTGGAGAGTCTTAAAACACTGGTGGAGGAATTGGTGTATTCTGCAATAATGAAACAATGACTTCCTATTTCCACTCTGAAGAAGCCTGTGTTCTCTATGGAAAGCACAGTTCTCCCATTCTCTTTCTCTCTCCTTCCTTCCCTCTTTCCTTCCTTCCTTCCTTCCTTCCTTCCTTCCTTCCTTCCTTCCTTCCTTCCTTCCTTCCTTCCTTCCTTCCTTCCTTCCTTCATTTCTTCCTTCCCTCCTATCTTCCCTCCTCCTATCTTTGCACTCAGAGATCCCTCTTGTATTCTCTCTTGAACACAAACTTCTCTCTTTCCCCTGTTCCTCCATCCCTTCCTCCGCCCCTCCCTCCTTTCCTTCTTTCCTTCCTTTCCTTGCGGTGCTCAGAGCTTACTCCTGGCTCTGAACTCAGGGATTGCTCCTGGTGAACTCAGAGGACCATATGGAATTCTGGGTAGCAAATGCCCTACCTGCTGTACTATCAGTCCATACCCAGCTCCTCACATCTTTCTGAAGAATTCCAATAGAAACTATCTTGCATCCTCAAAAATAAATAAGTAAATAATAAAAATATTTTAAAATATTTGATCATATGTTCACTCATATGTGGAAGACAAAGCAAATAAAGAAATAAAATAAAAGTCAGAGTAAGAGGATAGTTGATAAGGGAGAGTTGGGTAGGGAAAGCGGATAACTTATATGATGTTGAAGACAAGGCTGTAAAATATATACATGTAGAAGCATAAGTGCTTACACAACTGAGATTTATGTAATGTTATAAATCATTGTCATTTCAATGTATTTTAAAGTGAAACACAGAGAATCACTGGAGAAATTATTAAAATAACAATTCTTTATGCATATATTATCACAATAAAAAAACTAGAAGTCAAAAAAATAATTAGATATCCCAAGCTTTTTATAAGAGACAGTATAAGAATGTCCATTAGGGGTGAGAGAGGAACTCAAGGGGCTGAAACACAGGCCTTGCATTGTGCTAGGCTTCAAGTTCAGTTAATATCTGGCACTACATGGCCGAGTCCAGCGGGGTATAGCTCTGGTGTGTGGACCTGTGGGCCGTAGGAATGCTGCACCCTAGAGGGACTACATGACAGGCAACCAGCACTGACCTGTCCAGACCTGGCTCCACAGCCCAGACAAGCAAGCTTGTTGCTTCCTATTTGAATGAGTGGTATATAAATCTGAAATGTGTCACTGTGTTTTGGACTTCCAAGAGACTAGACCAATGTTGAAGTGACAATAATACTTAGTGCACTCGGAATCTGCTTTCTATCTGTTCCTCTTATCCTCCTATTTGATTTTTGTTGTACCATGCTTTTAATCACTTTGGGTTAGTATGATTAATTTTACTTTTATTCGTATTTTTGTGTGGTGTTTTGGGGTTATGCCTGGCTGTGCTCAGGGTTTTCTTCTGGCTCTGTGCTCAAAGACCGCTCTTGGCAGTTCTCGGGGCATCACAGTGGTGCCAAATTCTGCCCTGGGTTAGTCAGAAGCAAGGCAAATACCTGATCGGTTGTACTATATCTCTACCTCCTATTTTTAAAGTAAAGTAAAAATAGTTTTTATTTTGGAAATACAAGAGAGAAAGGAGGGAACTCCATAAAACAAAAGAAAGTAATTACACACCCCAAGTTGGTATGTAGCCAATTCTATAATAGAATTTCTGGGTCAGCATGATGTAATACTATAAAATGCTTCAAATGTTAAATATGAGTTTGATCATTTTTTGAGTATCAAGAGTTTTAGTTATGTTAGTAAGCACATGTTTTTGAAGACCCGCCTTTATATTATTTTACAAAAACATTTGAAGACACTTTATTCTTAATTCTGAATGATCTCACATAATCTATGTGGAATTACATGTGAAAGAGTGGCACATAGTAGAGTGATGTTGTGGAAAATCTTCTTAGTTGTTTTAAGCAACAGTCATCACACTCCCAACTGGGGCTGGGTTCTGCACAGTTCCTTTGCTAGTTACAGAGTCCTTCAGTTGGAGTAAATGGTCCAAGAAAGCCTCACCCTGCACCTGTATTGGCGCAGACTGTTGGTGGATCACGGGTTTCCAGCAGACTCACCACAGTTCCTTCTCACAGAATTTGAGTTCCAAGTGCATTAAGAGAAACTCCGCTCCCAACCCTTAAGTGTTTTTCACTACTCTGCAGGCAATAGTCTCTTAATATCTTATTGGCCAGAGGAAATCACCAGGTCAGTCTCAAAGTGAGAGTGAGAGAGCCATGGTTCACTGGAGCCTCTCACCAGGAAAATGTACTACATCTGACACAGTAATTAAAATATTCGTCCCCATTTCAAGAAATATTGCAGATACTGTCACTGTCACTGTCATCCCATTGCTCATCGATTTGCTCGAGCGGGCACTAGTAACGGCGCCATTGTGAGACTTCTTGTTACTGTTTTTGGCATACCGAATACGCTTCAGGTAGCTTGCCAGGCTCTGCCGTGCGGGCGAGATACTCTCAGTAGCTTGCTGGGCTCTCCGAGAGTGTCAGAGGAATCAAACTCTGGTTGGCTACGTGCAAGACAAACGCCCTACCGCTGTGCTATAGCTTCAGCAGTGACGTTGACTAAATAGTAGGCAAGTTCTAGGCAGCAATTGCAGTTTATTATAACCTCTATGTTACACAGCTTTTCTTGGGTCTTGATTAATTTTGCCTTGTAGCAAAATAAATGTTTTTTTCTTAAAATTGGAAAAAGTCAATCTTGCACACTGAGATTTAAGAAAGTCAATATTTCATTAGCTAAAACATAGTTCTAGTTTTTATTGCAGACAAATATAACTGAAGCAAAATTATATGTTTGCAGAACAAATTTGGAGAAAAATTCTATAACCATAAAAAAACAGTGAACAATAAAACATAACCTAAACTTTTTTAGTTAGGAACCAAAAAATATTATAATTGTGTTATATGTGTGTGTATTATTTATTGAACAATAAACAGAAAATAACAGTCTGGCTTATCAGTTCAAGTCATTTCAGTAAGCATTTTCTATTTCAAGAGATTTACATGTTAAGTGTTAATTCATAGATGAAATGGAGAAAACAACAGAAGATGGAAAAAAGTGTGAAGAGAGCACTATGAGATGAGTTCAAAATGAACAATATAAGGATCATCACAGTCCCTAAGGAATGTGTAGAATAATTTGATGAAGAGCCAATAAATAGAAAAGAATTTTCCAGTTGAGGATTATAGACAAATACAAGAGACTCTAGGGTCACAGTAAAAATAGACTCAAACAGGAAAATTTTGAGATGCATTGTGCTCAGACAAAAAATGACATAGACTGAATTTTCTTTTAATCGATACTTATATTTATGTTATTTTATTTTTATTTTTTTAATTGAATGAGATATACAGTTACAAAGTAGTTTAGGACTGAGTTTTAGTTCTTCAATGTTCCAACACCCATCTCTTCTCCAGTGCACATTTCCCACACCAATGTCCTCAGTTCCTCCCACCCATTACTCCCAACCCCCTGTCCTCCTGCCCCTACAGCCTACCTCTATGGCAGACATTTTTCTTCTTTCTCTCTCTCTCTCTCTCTCTCTCTCTCTCTCTCTCTCTCTCTCTCCCTCTCTCTCTCTGATTTACTGATTTACAATTTTGTGGAATTTCAAGAGACTAGCTCTCTTCATCTGTCTATATGTTTGTAGGTATCACCACCTTCACAATAAAAATAAAATTATCTCTCCCTTATGTGGGATCAAAAAGAAATAGTAACAAATGGTCAGTCATTGGAACTGAAGCTTCCATCTTCAGAACTGAGGTTACATGGAGGATGGTTTAGAAGGGGTCCTTGGGATACTGCTGGATGGAAGCAGGACCTTAGTGATGGTGTGGTACTAGAATGATGTGTTTATAAAGTGTGATGAACAGTACTGTAAATCCCAGTACCTCTATAAAAATGTCAAAAAAAAGAGAGAGAAAGACCTTAAAATATACTTGCAAGTTTGGAATTAGAATGGATTTCAGTGTAATTGGTTAGGTTTTTTAAAAACCCCAAAACTGTCTCTTCTGGGACCAGAGCGATAGTACAGCAGGCAGGGTGCTTGTTTTGCTCATGACCAAGCTAGGTTAGATTACATTCCTAGGACCCTATAGCATTCCTCAAACCTGACAGGAGTGATTTCTGAGTGCAGAGACAGAAGTAAGCCCTAAGCACTGCCAGATGTGGCCCAAACACTAAAAGAACAAACAAACAAAAAAAAACACAAACAAACAAACAAACCTGCCTCTACCAACTTATGTGTTATTGGGCAGGAATCATTACTGTATCTGGGCCCATTTGACTCAAGTTACAATAAACATAACACGTCTTCTCAAACAGCTTGTATTGGCTTTTGGGCTGCTGGCCGGTGGATAGCTCTGTGCACTTAGGAAGAATTCCAACAAGATATCTGATATTAGAGTATTAGGAATATCAGCTATCTGAGGTTTATGACAAAAAGCCCAATTCTCTGTTCAACTAAGTAAAGGATGAACTGGGATAAAGGAGGATTACAGAGGGAAAATAAAAATGGGAAGCTGATGAGAAACTAGAAGTGAGGAAGAAGGCTGGAAGAAAATGAAGGAGAGGGAATTGAGGAAGAAAGAAAGTCCAAGAAGGTGTGGAGAGATAGTACAGCTTCTCAGGAGTTATTTCTGAGTGCAGAGCCAGTAGTAATCCCTGAACTGGATGTGAACCCCAAACTAAAATAAAGGGAAATGAAAAAAAAAAAGAACTAGATTTCAGAAAGCCTGCAGTGATTACTTCTAGGTGTTATATGTATCACCTAATCATTTAATATTTCCTAATACTCAAACAAGTAAGCACTATTATTATTCCTATTTTAGGAATGGAGAAACAACAGTATGGGGAGAATCTCACAGTCAAGAAGAGGCAGGGCAAGAGTACTAACAAAGGGCTGGACAACCTCCATTCATGTCACCAAGAAGTCTGCCAGGGTGTTCTGTCAAACCTTGCTCTGATCTGCCCTTCAGTCAACAAAAAGTAACTTCAAAGTCTTACCTGGAAATGTCTTCCAATCAATGTCATCAGGACCATAAGGGGAGAACTTGCAGTTTACAAAAATTTCTTGTGAAGTATATTCCATCTGCTCATTCAGAAAGTGTAGCTATTAAACTCGACCCATTAAACAAACACTCAAAACAATCAATAAAAAAACAACCAAATCTTTGACTTTCTTAATCTGTTTGTAGCAGAACTTCCCCCGCCCCACCGAATTCCTTCAGCTGAGCTTCAAGTTATAGACGTTATCATTCACAGTTTTATGAAACTTAACATCATTTTTATTGCTGTTTTGCTGTTTCAACCCTGCTGGATGTGTCACAGAGCAGTGAGAAGAGAGAAGAGCTGGTCTGGTGATGAAAGGAACAGCTTTACAATTGTTCAACTCTCACATGCAAATTTGATTGAATTCTTCAAACCCTAGTTTGCCATCACCAGCATGGTAGGCTCTAACTCAGAGAGTTGCAAGGATTACATGAGAATAAGTTTGTTACACGTTAAGCCTGTGGCTAGAACATAATGTCCAGTAAATACTGTCACTAAACTCTCTCCAGTATAAATACTCCATGTAATTGTTTTAGATTAGTTTTGATAGATTTTTGCAAAATTACTTTATAAAGGCAATTTTTCCATTAAACTTTGTGCTACTATCATCATATAAGTTGCAAATGTGCATCTATGAGAATCAACATGTACATATGCTGCATTTAGTTTACCACTGAAAATCCAATTCTATCCTTCACTGCATTCTTGTGGCCCTTATCTCAATGTACCTATTCCCATTTCCCTTCCATTGGGTAATTTAGTGCATCTGTTTATTTTTTCCTATATACCACATATGAGTGAAATTGTACTTTTTGCCCCATCCAGCTTATTTCACAAAGCACAATACCCTAGGTGCCTTCATGTGGTTACATATAGCAGGGATGTTCTTAACTAAAAATCTTCTATTCATTGAAAAAACCCTTCCACCCAATAAAACAAAAAACTACTCTACTGAAAGGGAGAAGATATTTACATAACATGTATATGATAAGGCAAATATACAAAATATACAAAACACTCAAAGCTCAATAATAAAAATAGAATCCAAGGAGATGAGGAGGTGAAAACAAGACATTCCAAAAGAGGACATACAGATGATTGACAGGTGCAGAAAAGTATGTTCATCATCTCTTATTATTAAGAAAACACAAATTGAAACAATGAGAACTCACACTTGTGAAATGGCCATTATGCAAAAGACAAGAGATAAAAAAATATGGGAGGGGCCGGAGCGATAGCACAGCGGGTAGGGCGTTTGCCTTGCACGCGGCCGACCTGGGTTCGATCCCCGGCATCCCATATGGTCCCCCAAGCACTGCCAGGAGTAATTCCTGAGTGCAAAGCCAGGAGTAACCCCTGAGCATTGCTGGGTGTGACCCAAAAAGCAAAAAAAAAAAAAAAAAAATATGGGAGAGGTCATAGACAGTAGGGAAACTCTAGACATTGTTGGTGGAAATGTAAATTGGCATCTCCGTTATGGGAAACAGCATAGAAGTTCCTCAAAAAATAGAAATAGAAGTTCCACACAAATAAGTTATACCACTTATGGGTATTCACCAACACCCATCACCTACCACCCTGAACAAAACCACCAATTCAAAGAGAAATACCTAATCACACTTCCATTGCAGCATTACTTTTAATAGTCTGAATGAAAAATAACCTAAATGTCAAATGATAAGGAATATAGATATAGAATATATGCATAATGAAAATTATTCAGCTACTTTAAAAATTATGAAAGCCAAGTAATTTCTCTATGTAAGGTTTTTTAGTTTTTTCAATTTACTTTATTAAAGCACTGTCATTTATAAAGTTATTCATGGTTGAGTTTCAGATATACAATACTGCAGAACCAATCCCAACACCAGTGTCAATTTCCCTCCCCAAGGTTCCCAAGTTCCCACTCATAACCCCTCCTCCTTCCAACTGTCAAATCTGTCCTCTTGCCAGGCACCTCTCTAAGTTCAGTTGTTAAAATTTGGATCTGTTGGTTTCAGTGTTGTTGGCTCTACCATTTCTTTCTTTTCTTCCCTTTGGGGTTCTTTTTTTTTAAAACTGAATCACTTTGAGATAGTTACAAGCTTTCATGTTTGGGTTACAATCACACAATGATCAAACACTTGTCCCTCCACCATTGCACATTCCACCACCAATATCCCCGGTATACCCCCCTTTCTCACCCTCCCCCTGACTTCATGGCAGACAATATACCCCATACTCTCTCTCTACTTTGGGGCAATATGCCTTGCACCACATACACTGAGAAGCCATCATGTTTGGTCCATTATCTACTTTCGACACACATCTCCTATCCTGACTGATTCCTCCAGCCATCATATTCTTAGTGATACCTCCTCTATTCCATCTGCCTTCTCCCCTCTGCTCGTGAAGCAGTCTTCCAGTTATGGGGAAATCCTCTTGGCCCTTGTATCTACCGCCCTTCGGTGTCAGCCTCATGTGATGTTATTCTATACTTCACAGATGAGTGCAGTCCTTCTATGTCTGTCCCTCTCTTTCTGATTCATTTCACTTAGCATGATACTCTGCATGTCTATCCATTTATAAGAAAATTTAATGACTTCATCTCTCCTAACAACTGCATAGTATTCCACTGTGTAGATGTACCAAAGTTTCTTTAACCAGTCATCTGTTCTAGGGCACTTGGGTTGTTTCCAGATTTTGGCTATTGTGAACAGTGCTGCAATGAACATATAGATACAGATATCATTTCTACTGTGCTTTTTTGCATCCTCGGGATATATTCCCAGAGTGGTATTGCAGGGTCAAATGGAAGCTCAATTTCTAGTCTTTGAAGGACCGTCTGTATTGTTTTCTAGAAAGCCTGGACCAGTTGACATTCCCACCAACAGTGAAAGAGCGTCCATTTTCCCCACATCTATGCCAGTACTGGTTGCTTTTGTTCTTTTGAATGTGTGCCAGTGTCTGTGGTATGAGATTGTATCTTATTGTTGTTTTGATTTGCATTTCCCTGATGACTAGCGATGTGGAGCATTTTTTCATGTGCCTTTTGGCCATTTTTATTTCTTTTTTTTTTTTAGGAAGCTTGTGTTCATTTCTTCTCTCCATTTTTTGATGGGGCTGGAGGTTTTTTCTTATACAATTCTACTAGTATCTTGTATATCCTGGATATTAATCCCTTATCAGATGGGTATTGGGTAAATATTCTTTCTCATTCTATGGGCTTTTTCTGTATTTTGGTCATGGTTTCTTTTGAAGTGCAGAAGCTTCTTAAGTTTGCTGCAGTCCCATTTGTTTATGTTTGCTTCCACTTGTATGGTCAGTGCTGCTTCATCCTTAAAGATGATTATAGCTTCAATATCACGAAGATTCTGCCTACATTTTCTTCTATGTACCTCATAGATTCATTTCCAATATTGAGGTCTTCAATCCACTTTGATCTGACTTTTGTGCCTGGCATCAGAGAGGTCAGAGTTTATTTTTTTTGCAGGTAGCTGTCCAGTTTTCCCAGCACCACTTTTTGAAGAGACTTTCCTTGTTCCACTTTGCATTTCTTGCTCCTTTGTCAAAGATTAAGTGGCCATATATTTGGGGGTCTGTGACAGGATATTCAACTCTGTTCCATAGGTCTGCAGGTCTATTTTTTGCCCACTACTATTTTGCCCATTGCTGTTTTAATTACTACTGTTTTGTAGTAGAATTTGAAGTTGGGGAAGGTGATGCCACCCATCCTCTTTTTCCCAAGGATTGCTTTAGCTATTCACGGGGGCTTATTGTTCCATATGAATTTCAGGAGTGTTTTGTCTATTTCTTTGAAAAATGTCATGGGTATCCTGATAGGGACTCTTCTAAACCTTTAAAGAGGACTTGCTCCCAATCCTCTTTAAGCTTTTCCAGGAAATTGAAGTATCAAAAACACTTCCAAACAGTTTCTATGAAGCAAATATCACCCTGATAACAAAAGCAGACAAAGATACCACAAAGAAAGAGAATTATAGACTGATATCCCTGATGAACACAGATCCAAAGATCCTCAACAAAACTTTAGCAAATAGAATCCAACGACTCATCAAAAAGATCATATACCATGACCAAGTAGGATTCATCCCAGAGATGCAAGGATGGTTTAACATTCGCAAGTCAATCAACATAATTCATCATATCAATAAAAGAAATAATAAAAACCATATGACCATATCAATAGATGCAGAGAAAGCATTTGACGAAATCCAGCACCCATTTATGATGAAAAATCTCAGCAACTTGGGCATCAAAGGAACTTTCCTCAATATAGTCAAAGCCATCTAACACAAGCCCACAGCAAGTATCATTCTCAATTGGGAAAAAATAAAAGCCTTCCCTCTAAGATCAGGCACAAGACAAGGTTGCCCGCTTTCACTATTCAATATAGTACTGGAAGTCCTGGCCATAGCAGTTAGACAATAAAAAGATATCAAGGGCATACAGATAGCAAAGGAAGAGGTCAAGTTATCATTATTTGCAGAAGATATCATACTATACTTAGAAAACCTTAAAGACTCTACAGAAAAGCTCCTAGAAATAATAGGTCAATATAGTAAAGTGGCAGGCTACAAAATCAACACCCCAAAGTCCATGGCTTTCTTATATACAAAAAATAACAGAGATAAAGAGACATTAAAAAAAACAATCCCGTTCACAATAGTACCTCCGAAAATCAAGTACCTTGGAATCAGCTTAACCAAAGAGGTGAAGGACCTATACAGGGAAAATTACAAAACACTACTTCAAGAAATAAAAGAGGACACTAGGAAATGGAGACACATGCCCTGCTCACTGATAGGGAGAATTAACATGACCAACATGGCAATACTGCTCAAAGCACTATACAAATTTAAGGCTCTATCATTTCTTAAAACCACCTTTGTACCTTAATCTCCTAACCTGGCCCCACTGCTTCTCATATGCCTCTTCTACCCTTCCCTCTACTCTTTCTTTCCTTCTTCATATACTCTGGAACCAAGGTTAATCTTGGCACCCTCCCTTCTTTAAAACACTGCATTCTCTCATTCAGTTCTTCTAAATGCCACATATAAGTGATATCATCCTGTGTTTATCCTTCTTCTGGCTTGCTGTATTTAACATGATGTCTTCCAGCTCCGTTCATGTTGCCTTGAATTGCATGATTTCATCATTCCTTACAGCTGTGTAGTATTCCATTGTGTATATATACCACTTCTTCTAGATCCATTTATCTGTTGTTGGATATCTAGTGCTGCAATGAATAATGGTGTGCATACATTCCTTTGAATGAATGTTTTTCTTCCCTGGGAAAGCTATGTGATTTCTTTAAGATGTATATTCTAGGAAAGGCTTTCTCTCTCTCTGTTCTGTGTTTTTCCTACACCTACCAGTACACAAGGATCACTCCTAGTGGTGCTTGGGGACCATATGCGGTGCCAAGAATTGATGGGGTCAGCCATGTGCAAGTCAAACATACTAGACACAGTACTATAAGACCAACCCCAAGACTATAGTATAATCTCTTATGAAGAGTTAACATACATTTATTCTTATGGCCATAATTCACCTTGATTATTGCTAATATTTTAGCCAAAAAAATTATCAGCTGTAGCAACTAATAAAATGTTGCTTGCTGATCTCTCACCAAATATTGTTTTTCATTGGATCTGAATTTCCTTTCATTCTCATTCTTTATATTATTATATACATTATTAGAAACTGCTTAAATACTTTTGAGAGAAAGCAATAAATGAAAATTTTTTGTTTATATATTGGCTCATTCACCAGGAAATACTGTTTCCTTGAAAATAGCAATATATTGCTCACTTTGCAAGCCCAAAGTGAACTTGATGCAACACGTTCTCAGAAAAATGTTTATTACATTAATACATGAATATTGAATTTTAGAAAATATCCTAATACTCACTTAATGAGAGGTCTACTAAAAACTTAAAAATTAGTTTATATATTTTCAAACTACTACAAATGTATTTTTCAGTGAGAAGTGTTGTAACCCATCTTTTGGTCATCCTTCTTAATAAGCAGTTTCTATCCATTCTCTTTTCTTTTAGATGCCTTTTGGGCCCCTTTCAGGTTCTTTTAGAATGATACTGTTTTAGAGATGGAGAAACACACAGGGACTACTTAAACAAGTTTATATTTAAAAAAACCCAAATTTGAAAGAATGCATATACTATTTAAAAAGTGAATGCAGAGGCCAGAATGAACGTACAGAGAGTAGGGCTCTTGTCTTGCATGTGGCTGGCCCAGGTTCAGTCCTGGCACCCCAAACCCCAGCTGGAATGTTTTCTGTGTGCAGAGCCAGGGATAAGCCCTGAGCACTGCTGTGTGTGGCACACACACAAATGTGACAACATAATGAAACAAAGAAGAGGGTTTCCTCACCTCCACCCATGTTTTTCTCACTATGCTCACCCATAGAGAAGAATCAGTACAGACTATTAAATTAGGTACATAAACAAATAAAGCATTGTATATTCTTTCAGGTCAAATTTCCTTTCTATAACACCTGATTTTGCCAGGAACAAACTATATAAATAGAAATTCCATAGTATTGCATATCAGTAAGCAGGGTTTACAAAGGACTAGGAAAAGTCTGCTAACAAAAGGAGTCATCAATCTTTTCACCTCTCAGCTCACAAAACAAGGGCCTTTCTGGGTATCTGAGCATTCAGCTGTCCCACCTGCTGCCTTCACCCCAATCAGCCACTCCCTGTTTTCACCCTCTGGTGTCCTTTGTACGATGTACTATCACATGCACACAATCTTTTCTAATTCTCACTTTATTTATTTATATATATTTTTGGAATGAAACTGCCTAGAGACAGTAAAAAGTAGAAATTGCTCATTAGTTGCATTGGCAGTTTCAAAGCTAGTGTCTGTAACATCTCTAGACAACATCATGAATATTACATTGTTATGTCTACAAAGTGCTATGATTTATTTTGCATCTTGTAATATGTAACTGAACAATCCTATTAACAATTTTTGAGCTCCTTTTCTGAAGTGCTGCATTTTCTGTCTTCACTTATACCTACAGTTGTATGCTTATGTTTCTATGCATAATATAAATGTTAGAGAAGTACTGACCATTTAATCCTAGTTTTTCAAAACTAGTTTTTTAAACCCAGTTTTTCAACAATCATATTAGTTTAACATTAATTAAGATAAATGCATTACAATTAATACATCCACAAAAAAGTTAGATATGTCAAAATTCAACATACAAATTCCAATGATTAATTAATTTCAAGAATTAATCCAGGAAAGTCTAGTCAGAAATATTTGCAGCTTAAAAGAAAATAGGACTTAATATTATTATCATTATTATTGTTAATGTCCTTGTAGTCTAGGAAGCTTTATGAGACATGTATCTAACATAAAGAAACAGGGTTAAAGATTTACAGACATTTGCATGGTGCTCTATCTGGAAAATGCAAATTTCTTAAGGAAATAAAAAGATCTAAAAATTGCAGCATGTCAAATGAAAATGAGTGCAGGTGAGAGCAAGATTTGCCTGTTGCAGTCTCTTTGGCTCTCTTGGAACAGAGAGCTGCTTTTCTCTAGTTTCTCTTTTTTTTCTGAAACTATTTTAGTCGAAAGAATTTTATAATGAGTCTCAAAATCAACCTTATTAAATTATTAAAAAGTTAATTAAGAAGAGATATTTTGAGCCTGATACTAGATAAGAAAATTTCTTGCTACTTATAAAATATGAGTCTCTAGATCGAATGTTTCTATTTGTAGCTACTTATCCAGGAATATAGGCTTCAACTGAAATCTGCAGCTGTATATGTACTGTCTTCTTAAGGACAACATTAAGCTGTATCAGCCTCACTCCATTCTAAATGGTGGGTTATTTTCCAGTGAAAAGTTTCAATAATTACTGCCTTATTATCTAATACAAAACCTGATATACAGAAGTACTTAATAATTTATTGAAAAATTATTGCACAAAAATACTAATCAATATTCATATCTAGAAACTTTGCCTTAAAAATTATCCAGAAAAGAATATATCAAAAATGTAATGTTTAAAGGAACTGAAATCTACCTTTACTATTATCCTACCCAGTTCCTCATCAAAGAAATTCCCTCAACAAGAATTAAATCAGGGGGTCAGAGTGATAGCATAGAGGGTAGGGTGCTTGACTTGATGTGTTAGTTCTGGGTTCAATCCCTGGTATTCCATATGGTTCCCCAAGCTCACCAAGAGTAATCCATGAGCTCAGAGTCAGGAGTAAGCCCTGAGTGCCACTGGGTGTGGCTCCCCCAAGAATCCCCCCAAAATACAACAACAACCAAAAAATCAGCTTATACAAGCACGAAAATGTGTAAATCTGTAACTGTACCCTCACGGTGATTCACTAATTAAAAAATAAATTAATTTAAAAAATAAAACAAAAACCTACTTTCTTAACTTAATCAAGTGAAAAGGATTTTAAGCATTCCAAAATGAAAGCAAAACAAAGAAAACCCCCCCACTGAAAAAATCAGCTCGTACTTTAGCTGGCTTTCTGCCTTTCTCTGATCTTCAGTCGCCCAAGTGTAGCTGTGATTTGGAATAGTAGGAAAAAAATCTCATTTCTAGAGAAGATAGATGGGCTTTTGTATTCAGGACAGTAGTCATATATTACTTTATAAATACTTGCAAAAATAAAAGTGTTTCTGGCAACCTGTTCCATTGAAACCTGTCTTTTTTTCCAAAGTGCAAGCTATCATTAGGATCCCATCCTGAATCTGGGATTTTACCATAAACATGAAAACTGTTTTAGGCCAATTAGCAATGGAGGATAAAAATCAATAAACATAACTGGCCATTTTATTACACATATGCACACTAAAAAAAATGAGGGGACAAACAGAAATCACTGAATCATAGAAAAAAGTTAAAGACTACCATCTTGAACATTTGAAAAACATTTCTTACAATTTGGTTGCAGTTTTGCTTTTAGAACAGTTTGATAAAATTATAATGGAAAAATTCTATGTATGCCATACACAAAGGGCAGCTCAGAATGAAGGTGCAGTAAACAACCCTAAGAGACTTGGTGAATTTATCCTAATGAACATAATCCACTTCTCATGCTATTTATCTTCCATTAAAAATGTTAAAGAGGGGCCAAAACAATCCTGGTGGGGCACTTTCCTTGCACTGGCCAATTCGGGTTTGATACCCAGCATCCCATACGGTACCCTCAGCAATGCCAGGAGTGATCCCTGAGTGTGGACTCAGGAGTAAGCCCTGAGCACCAGCTGTGGCCCCAACACAAAAACCAAAAATATGTTACAGGCAGGATAGTACCAAGCTGAAAAATTTCTTCACTGAATCTTATCATGTACCAAGATCTATAACTCATTGCTTCTTATCATCTTCAAGTCCTTCTTGATTTCTCTACCTTGATGTCCTTTCTCTTTCTCCCTTCTTCGTTTCTTTTTTATGTGTCCTTTTTCTTTCTTTCACTTTTTTGTGTATGGGGTTACATTTTATTTAAGAATATATATTTTTTGTTCAGTTTGACCTTGGTGAGAATAGGACAGACAATTATGTTAGACAGAAATAGACCTACTAATATGTTTTCTTTAGAAAATATATTGGTGAAACTAAAAAAAGCCCCCTACCAAATAAGCACAATACTAATTGCCAGCTTTTGTTTTTAACAATAAATGACCATTGTCAACTATTAAATGTGCAAAATCCGACGCACTCCACAAAGTTGGTACCATGCCTCTGGCCAAACTCCACCACGTTGGGCCTGAGCTCAGTGAGAAATTAACCTGCCAAAACTTTAGGCTATTGGCTCAAGAAGTCAGTGAAACCTCTGGACAAAACTGAGTGCTAAAAGCAGTAAAGGTCCAAACATGATTAACCCTCCAGTACCTCTCTTGCAAACCTAATGCCCCAAAGAAAAGACAGAGAGAGAGAGAGAGAGAGAGAGAGAGAGAGAGAGAGAGAGAGAGAGAGAGAGAGAGAGAGAGAGAGAGAAGAAAAGTGCCTATCATAGAGGCAGGCTGGGGTAGGGGAATGTCAGGAGGGAAATGGGACATTGGTGGTGGGAAATATACATTGGTGAAGGGAGAAGGGAGAGGTGTGTTGGAACACTGTATGACTGAAACCCAATCATGAATAACTTTGCAACTGTGTATCTCACAGTGATTCAATTTTTTTTAAAAAAGCATAAAATCATCTTAGTGAAAGAGTTCAAATAAACAGTAAAATGAACAAAAGGAAATATAACTTCGTTCCTTTATAATATATTTATAATTTACAAATATAAATTTATTAATATATGTATAATATAGACTATAACTTTATTCCTTTATAGTACATTTAAAATTGTACTTCATCATTGCCTCATATTGACCTATCATAAGAATTTTCTTCAACATTTTCTTATTTAAAAATCACCAAATCAGCTCTTATGAAAGTTGTACACAGAGTTACCTTCAGTTATTAAAGAGTTTAACAAAACAGTCTCTTAACTTGGTCATTTTTTGTGTGTGTGCCCAGAAAGGTATCATGTGATTTTTCTTAATTGCCAAGTCTCCAGTGGACAGGAATCATGACTTTATTATTGTCTCCATTGTTAGTAATACTGAACTCCCTGCCAAAAAATAACACTAACAGGAAACATCATAACATTATACAACAGAACTTGTGCTTATAATTAGGATTCAAACATGAGATTTCTATACAAGGAACAACTCCTCAGCATGCTTGGAAATTTCATTACAGTTTCATCACTGTGTCACATTTCTTTATAGTTATCTGTGATCAAAGTCTTTAGTTCCCAGAAAAAAAATGTAATTGTTTTTTCCATTATGATAGCTACTGTGGGTAATAAAAGAAAATAAACACACTAAAATCAGGGACTGTAGACCAATAACTCAATCATGCAAAGTTGTAAATTTAACTCTGTTTAATGAAAAAACTTAACAAAACCCATTTCCAAGTCAAATTCAAAATCTATTTGCATAGCATCCAGAGGAATGAAAAGAATCTGCTTGTCCCTGATCAGGACTTGCTCTGGGTCTGGCACCGTAGCAATGTGTACAGCATGAACATCTGAACATCCACTAATATCACATAATATTGAAAAAGCCAGAAGAGCAGTTGTTCAATAAGAGATAGGACATATTCAATTTAAAACCAGTCCTGAGCACCCTAGGAGTGCTCCCTCACCCCCACCCCTCAACATAGGGGAAAAAAACAACATGCAGCTCAGAGGCCCTTTTTCAAATTGGTCATGGGAAACTTTAAAGGTTCCATCCTCAGCAACAAATCTGTTTCACTATTCTTTAGGTTCCATTGTTTACAAACAACAGATACTGTTAACACATACTGCTCAAAAGCTGAAAATAAACTATTCTACATAATGAAGATTCTCAGCAACAGATCATCAACTCCTTTGGTAACAAAAGGAGCATTTGCATAATTTAACCATTTTTGATGAAGATTTTCTAAAATGCAATATTTGGGATAGTATAGGTAGGGGTTAAGGTTAAGCCTTGCTCGCAGCTGACCTCAGTTCAATTCCTGGCACCATGTCATGGTCTCTTGAGCACTACTGGGTATAATTCCTTGACCCCAGAGCCAGGTATAAACCATGAGCACTGCCAGATGTGGCCCCCCAAGCCAAATAAAATTTTGAAAAAAAGAAAATACAGTATTCTTTTCTCCATGTTTGTTTTGACTCTATTACCTATTGATGCTACTAGGTTGGTGGATAGAATATTTTAAGTTACTGTATTAATTATTGCAACTAGTATGGTCTGCTCTCTAATTTCTTTCTTTTTTCCATTTTTTTCTTTTTGAGCCAAGCCTGGTGATGCTCAGGATTGACTCCTGGGCCTGCACTCAGAAATTACTCCTGACAGTGCTCAAAGGAACATATGGAATGCCAGGGATTAAATCTGGATCCACCACATGCAAAGTAAGTGCACGACCTGCTGTAATCTCTCTCTGACCTCCAGCTCTTTAATTTCTTTGCATTTTAAAATCTCCACATTAGATCATAATTCCTATTCTGGAGTTAGTCTCTAAGCATAGAGGTTCCTAAATTTATTTGGATAGCCATCTTTTTTGTTAAGAAAAAAAAATAACCTAGCACCTCTCTACCTTCTCTAAGTGAACACACAGAAGCGTCCTCCAATTTCACTATCCCTCCAAGGAGCAGTTTCACTCACTCTGGGAACAAGAACAGAAGAGCCCTTAACAACAGAATTCTGATTAGCTGCAAAAAAGGGACAACTATGCTTTATTCTGGGCTGGAACGATAGCACAACGGTAGGGTGTTCAACTTTCACGTGGCCAACCGGTGTTCGATTCCTCTGCCCCTCTCGGAGAGCCCGGCAAGCTACCGAGAGTATCTCGCCCACACGGCAGAGCCTGGCAAGCTACCCGTGGCATATTGGATATGCCAAAAACAGTAACAATAAGTCTCACAGTGAGAGACATTACTGGTGCCCGCTCAAACAAATCGATGAGCAACGGGATGACAGTGACAGTGACAGTAATGCTTTATCCTAAGAATTAATGAATTATGTATAAGGCCTAATAGTAAAAACTTTGACTTTAACTGAGAGGTTTTCTAAGTTTTATCCAACTACTTTTGGATTAAAACAACATAATCCAATCCATAAATAAATGTAACAAATGTAACTCCATTCTTCGAAAAATATAGTTATCACATCATTTCCTTCTCTCCTTCCTTCCCCTTTCCTTTCCTTGTTTCTTTTTCTTTACTTCCCCTGTTCATTCCCTGTTCCATTCCATTCCTTTTGTGTCACACTCAGAGTTCTCGGGGCTTATTTCTAGTTCTAGTGCTCGGAGATGACTCCAGGTAGAACTCAGGGGACTATATGAGGTTCTGGGGATCTATGCAATGCAAGTGCTGTGTCTACTCCACATGGAGCCAGCAGCTCTGGCTTCACATCATTTCCTAATATCACAAAAGTTCTAGTGATAGAATTACTTAGCATTTCTTCTAAGAAAGTAAAATAAACACTTAAGAGCAACTGAATTTCTAATCTTATATCTAAAGTCATACCATCTACAATTATACCTTGGAAAGAATATTTAAAATGTATTATTAAATTAAGCTTTTTATCATGGCATATCTTCTGAAGGGCCAGTCTTTGAATAGCATCACCCAGAAAAGGCTATCATTGTGAGCTTAGCCCAATTACTGACTTCTTCCTCGACCTGGTACCTCCTCTCAGCTCCACAGTTCAACTTAATGCCTCTTAGACTCACACTCCTAAGACAGCACCAGATCGCCATCCTTTTAACACACAGAGATGCACAATTAACACACACACACACCCCAGCACACACACATACAAACATGCCATCTGATAACAACTGGAATTGCAAATACAAACACTTGCAAATATAAACACTTGTTTATACATATTCCATATTCTTGGTTACAATCAAAGACAATACTTATCTTTTCTTTAAGCTAGTTAATCAGTGTAAAAAAAAGAAGCATTGGGTTAATGCAATTAGTGCCAGTTTTAATTTTTTAAATCATCTAATAAAGTCAAATCAACTATATAGTTAAACGAATAACTAAAATCAAGCCTCCATCACTGCTCTAAGATTCATTGGGAATTAAAAAATGGGAGATGCCTTGGACTTAGTCATAATTTAAATCTTTATCAAAACACCAGGACCATCCAAATTCTACTTGACAAATTTTGCACCTTCAAGTAGGCATGCAATGTAAATGAGCTTGGAGAAGAAGTTTTAGTAAATAAGACAGGAAGCCAAAAACCAGGAAAGGTATTTATTATGTGTGGAGAATTAAATCCTCGAAGATCCCGGGGCCTCTTTCTTTTTCCCTCCCTCCCTCCCTCCCTCCCTCCCTCCCTCCCTCCCTCCCTCCCTCCCTCCCTTCTTCCCTACCTCCCTCCTTCCTTCCTTCCTTCCTTCCTTCCTTCCTTCCTTCCTTCCTTCCTTCCTTCCTTCCTTCCTTCCTTCCTTCCTTCCTTCCTTCCTTCCTTCCTTCCTCTTTCTTTCTCTTCCTTCCTTCCTTCCTTCCTTCCTTCCTTCCTTCCTTCCTTCCTTCCTTCCTTCCTTTCTTTCTTTCTTTCTTTCTTTCTTTCTTTCTTTCTTTCTTTCTTTCTTTCTTTCTTTCTTTCTTTCTCTCTCTTTCTTTCTTTCTCTCTTTCTTTCGAGATCTGTCACAGGCTATCAGGATAATATGCAGAAACATCATCCATTTAAAAAATAGGAATGTTACCAGACATGGAGGATTATTGCCCATGTGAAAGAGATAAATTTGGACCCAGAAAGTGAATCTAGTTCTATTTTGCTTTACTGATGAGGGCTCTCATTAAATTATATTCCTTGGCAAATATTCCTGCAATGTAGGGTAGCAAAGGAAAGATTACATTTTGCTTCATTCTTTATTTATATTGTTTTGCTTGTGTAAAATTTGCCAAAGGGTGGGGGAAATCTCTCATTAATGAATGAGGTATAGGAACAAAGAGCAACATATGCTTGGTAGCTGATTGTTCAATTGCTCAATACACTTGGTAAGGACACCAAAGATATTAACCTTATGTTAAATATCCCTTCCTTCCCGAAAGAATGCCCATGAATTCTCGCAAAGGTGACTGAGCTCTCTGTCCTATGAATATGGTCTTATAAACCCATTCTTTCTATTGAGGGGAAACAACAAAGAATCCACACAGTCAGATTCCTTAACTCTTTATGCTACGCTAATAACTAATACGTGAGGCTTGTCCGAACGTGTGGAGAGGGGCCTTGAGCATGGCTGTGGCTAGAGGCTCCGGAGGTCTTCGGCCGCCGGGAGCTCTGCTGGGGGTGGGAAGGGAAGCTGGAACCCTCCCCTCTGAGGGGCCCAGGGGAAGACAGACAGGCGCACGGGCAAGAGACTCTCTGCGGTGCTCTCTTCCCGGAGCTTACTTTTAAATCTCTGGATGTTGGTGTTGATGGGATTACACACACCTGCGTTCCTCTGCCGGTACCTCCAGAACCTAGCCACAGCCATGCTCAAGGCCCCTCTCCACATGTTCAGACAAGCCTCACGCACGCACGAAGGTACAGGCAGAGGAACCCAGGTGTGTGTAATCCCATCAACAGCCAACATCCAGAGACTTAAAAGCAAGCTCCCAGAAGATATCTTATAACCTACTTCTTTCTCTGGGAGAAACTGGCAAGCTACTGAGAGTTTCCTGCCCACACGGGAGAAGCTTCCCATTGTGTTTTCATATGCCAAAGCCAGTAACAAGCTGGGTCTCATTCCCCTGACCCTGAAAGAGCCTCCAATTCGGCATCACTGGGAAAGCTGAGTAGAGAGAGGCTTTTAAAATCTCAGGGATAGGACGAATGGAGACGTTACTGAGACTGCTCGAGAAATTCGACAATCAACGGGATAATGATGATGATGATGATGATGATGATGATGATGATGATGATGATGATGAAGAATAACTAATACATGGCACGAGAATATCAGCTAACCTAAATGGATCCTGGCCTGTTCAACCAGCCATTTCAGTAGGCAAAAGGCATAGTAAACTAATTCTCAGGACAACGGACTCAGGACTGGTTCTAACAGTATTCCATTTGACTCTCAGAAATCTGCCTGGGTGACAAAAGTCGAGAAGGAAATGAGAGGAAAATGTTCCCAAATATAAAAGTTTGCAAAAGAATTTTAAAAGCTCAATGAAGTGGCAGTATAGCAAAAACAAAAATAAGAACAAAAACAAAAAACCTGAAGTAATGAAATATATCCCTCTATCTGCTTTGTGATTCTCTCTTGGAGCAATGATCAAGAAGTTATGAGCCAACTGCCTTCCCATAGAGGAAGTGGAGTTCTTAGTTGCCAGGAAGGTCTACAGGATTCCTTAGCAGCAGATTGTTTCTCTCAATAAAGAGAATGAGTAACTAAAGGCTTTTGAATGACCTGTGCTTGTCTTTCTAAAATCCAAAATTTTGATTGCATTTCTAAAAAGCACAGTGCATCTTATCACACTTTTCTGGAAATCATGCCTGAAGGCAGTCCTAAATAATTTTTAATGATGTAAAAATTCCTTTCTTGATAAAGTAATTTTATCATTTTATTCACTTAGAACCTGGCATGGTAATGGGGCATTGGCAACAGAATTTTGAGTTGTTGGTAATGGTGTTCCTGTTGGACTGTACTGATGCTGCGCTTGTTCTCATCTTGTCACACAGTGTTCAACTAATATTTGGCTATGCCTTCCAAGGTGAACAGGGTACATGCCCAGGCCCAGCTGTTTCTAACTCGGAGACGTTCACAGGCTGTAAGGAGCAAAATCAGATGTGTGCTCATGCAGTGAAGTAAAGTCTGTATGCCCCTGACACTTGACACCAGGGAACTATTCTCAACCTTTGAACACATTTCTATTTGAAGTTAACTCTCAGAGTTCGTTTCTCTCATTTATGAAATTAAAACATAGAATTAGATGGACTCTAAGTACCATTTCAGATATAAAATTTTAACATCCAACATAATGAACCCGACAGCTGCCACCAAATTTAAATACTAATTAAGAAATTCTTTTTAGGACTAGAGAGATAGTTCAGTGGGGTAGGTGCTTATCTTGCACACAGACGATCTGGCTTCAACACCCAGCATACCATATGATCCCCCTAGCCCTGCCAGGGATTAGCACTGAGCACAGAGTCAGAAGTAAGTATTGAGCACCACTGGGTGTGGCCAAAAACAAAAAAATTTAGTTTATATAAATTAAATTGAAAATGAAATTAAATAATACCCTAAGTGAAATATAAAGACTTTATTCAGTCTTGTAAATTTTTGTGGATATCACACAAAATTCTTACAAAGCAGGATTTTAAAAAAAAAATAAGTGCGGCAATAAAGAAAGCTAATGAAAATCAGAATGCCAGAGAAGTAGCTTAACAGGCTGAATGCAGGCATGATATGTAGAGGTGCTGGTCTGAGGGCACCACCAGGTGCTACTGGGCACAACAGGATCAAGCGAAATGTCCCAATTAGATAAAATGAGAGCACCAAGAACATGTCAGAATTATCTATGATATATTTTGCATTATGATATTAAATGAAATGACTGTTTTAATACATAAAATGAAGAGTACAATCATGATACACAAATAATTTCCTAGGGATAATCTTGATGGATATTGTACTTAAATTAAATGTACTGTATTTTCTTTATAATACATAGGGTAAAGTGTAAATATGGTAAATTTTAAATTTTAAAAGATGGAAATCATCACAATTTTAGACACTATGCTAGGTAGCTATGTTCTATAATTAGAAAATGATTTTATACAGCTTCATAATGATATATTGAATGAATATAAACAGAAGAAAATAGATCACAGTAGGAATATCTGCGCTCAAATTATGATTAATGAAATAAAGTTTTCCTGTTAAACCTTTACTTTAAAGAAAATATTATCTATTGGGAGTTCCACTCAAATCATGTAATAAATATATAAGAATTATAATAAAACTAAGGATTTTATGCTTTTTGGGTTACACCTGGCAATGCACAGGGATTACTCCTGGCTCTGCACTCAGGAATTACTCCTAGTGGTGCTCAGGGGACCATATGGGATGCTGTGAATTGAACCTGGGTCAGCGGCATGCAAAGCAAATGCCCTACCCACTGTGCTATCACTCCAGTCCCAAACTAAGGATTTTATGATTAGAATCTGAAGACTAGAAGATGTCAAGCCAAGAATCAGATATATTGCAGAAAGATTTGGTTAGAAGTAAATGTTGTAAAGGAAAGGCAATGAACAGTCATTGTATACTTTGTGGAAAATCAGGCCCAACATCACCAGTATTCAAAGAATTACTTTTGGAAGATTGTTGAATTCTTATTTACCTAAACACTTTCCATTTAAAATTCCCTCAAAAGTACATAAAACAAAATCAGTACGTGGATGATTGTTTTTGCCTATTAGTGGCAAATAAAATAGAAGTTAATGTAGAAATAATGCCACATTTTATAAACAGATACCTTAATCCCTAAAAGTGTGTATCTTTGAGTCCCCAATTGAAGCCTGTTACAGAGACAAAAGAGTAAAAAGGCTTTTATTCGATTTCAAGATAGCAACCTACAAGTAAGACAGGAAGGAAACACATTAACGTTGGCAAGCAGAATTCTAAGATGGGCCCACGAATCCTGCCCCCTCTTCTTGACCTTCCTTATAATTCCATTCCCTTGTTGACACTTTGCCAGTGAACACCAAGTAATAGCACTGTGTCTCCAAAACATAAAAAAAACCTCTCTTCTAAGTAAATGTATTTCACCTCAATAAATTTTTATTTATTTTTTTTACAAGAATCACAGTGAGGTATAGTTACAGACTTACAAACTTTTGTGCTTACATTTCAGTCATACGATGATCGAGTCCCCATCCCTCCACGAGTACCTCAATAAATTTATAACAAAAATTTCCTATTCTCCCCATCAGAAAATGTGGCGAAGAAATGAACAGAAACTTTTCCAAGGAAGAGATACGAATGGCCTAAAGGCACATGAAAAAATGCTCTGCATCGCTAATCATCAGGGAAATGCAGGTCAAAACAACTATGAGATACCACCTCGCACCACAGAGAATGGCACACATCCAAAAGAACAAAAGCAACCGCTGTTGGGGAGGATGTGGGGAGAAAGGGACCCTTCTACACTGCTGGTGGGAATGCCGACTGATTCAGCCCCTTTGGAAAACAAAATGGACGATTCTCAAAAAATTAGAAATTGAGCTTCCATTTGATCCAGCAATACCACTTCTGGGAATATATCCCAGAGAAGCAAAAAAGTATAGTCGAAATGACATCTGCACATGTATGTTCATCACAGCACTGCTTACAATAGCAAGGATCTGAAAAAAAAAAACCCGAGTGCCCGAGAACAGATGACTGGTTAAAGAAACTTTGGTACATCTACACAATGCGATACTATGCAGCTGTTAGGAAAGATGAAGTCATGAACTTTGCATATAAGTGGATGAACATGGAAAGTATCATACTAAGTGAAATGAGTCAGAGAGAGAGGGACAGACATAGAAAGACTGCACTCATCTGTGGAATATAGAATAACATCACATGAGGCTGACATCCAAGGTCGGTAGACACAAGGGCCTGGAGGATTGCCCCATAACTGGAAAACTGCTTCATGAGCAGAGTGGAGAAGGCAGATGGAATAGAGAAGGGATCACTAAGAAAATGATGGCTTGAGGAACGAGTTGGGATGGGAGATGCATGCTGAAAGTATATAATGGACCAAACATGATGACCTCTCAGTGTCTGTGTTGCAAGCCATAATGCCCAAAACTAGAAAGAGAGTATGGGGAATATTGTCTGCCATAGAGGCCGGGGGAGGGTGGGAAAGGGAGGGTATATGGGGATATTGGTGGTGGGGAATGTGCACTGGTGGAGGGATGGGTGTTTGATCATTGTGTGATTATAACCCAAACAGGAAAGCTTGTAACTATCTTACAGTGATTCAATAAAATTTTTAAAAATAAATAATAAAAAATCATTTAATTTTTTTAAAAAAAGAGTAAAGATTTCATCTCTCGTGAAGGGACCAGGACAATCACTCCTTCGCTTACATTGCATTCAAGCTCTGAAGACATACGCTGCCACCACGGAAAATCATCAGTTTTGGGCTGCAGGAATTTCTGGGAGCTGAGAACAAGTTCTTGTTGAGGAATAGCAAAGTAACAGGAACCTCAGATCTACAAGCACAGATCTACAATTTACATCTGCATTCTCCACGAGACTTGAGTTGCTGGAGAGAAGTACCGGGAGCTCAGGGAGTGCCACAATATGCTCACACTTAAACATGGCAGCTTGAAAAGTTCTGAGCAGGGAATATCTGAAAAGGAAAACTTTTACCATAAAACTGTGAGTAAACAATGCCCAAAGATAGAGACAGAAAGAGAGAGAGACAGAGAGAGAAGAAAAGCCCCTGCCATAGGGCAGGCAGGTGGAGATGAGGGGTGATGGGAGGTAACTTGGGGACACTGGTGCCGGGAAATGTACACTGATGAAGGGCTGGGTGTTGGAATATTGTGTGACTGAAATCTAATCATGAACAGCTTTGTAAGGGTCTATCTCAGAGTGATTCAATAAATTTTTTAAATAAATAAATTTTAAAAATTGTGAGCAAATAAATTTATCAGTCTTGAAGTTGCTAAGATGATGATAATTCCTTACAACAGTCCATAACCATATCACACAGCCATTGACCATAATAGAATTCATCACTGTCCATTGTATACTTCAAGGCCAGCAAACACACCTGCTCACTGCATGACCTGAAAAGTGAACTAGTCATTCTGAATCAAATGTCCACTATGGAATTCTTTTCTGTGGGCTGTAAAAATAATATCTATGCTTTTCATACTTGTTAGCTAAGTGGTTTCAGTTTGAGTACTGATCCTGGTTCTACATTTATCATTGCTCAAGTCTTATTCATAACCCAAAACAACTCCCTAGCATGTTATATTTCACAAAGATAAAAACTCATATTCCATCTACCTTCTTTCGGGCCATCTTGATCATAGCTCTACAGATGAAGAATAAATAGAAATAGATTCAGTGATTTGCTAAGTAACACATTCTTGATATTTCAAATGGAAAAGATGGGGTTTATGTCAAAATCTGTAAATTTATTAAATGGCTTTGACTCCTATAGTTAACTGTAAATATTTGTGTGGTCAATTAAAGCCACAAACCAATTTTATACTTAATTTATGATTAAGGGACACATCCAGCAATGTTCAGGGGCTGCTCCAGGTCCAGTGCTCTAGGGTTGCTCCTAGCTATGCTAGAGACCATATTATCCTGGGGATGAAACCTAGGACTCCTAATTGCAAACTGTGTTCTCCCAGCCACAATTCAATTTTAAAACTGAATCTGTCAGCGCATTGATTTGGCAGTAAGAATACATTTTCCCAATATCCAATACACTGCTGAAACTATACATTCTTATTTTTCACACATTCATGGCTGAGTTTATGAACAGAATAACCAAGCTCCCTGCAAAATTTTAATTTGAGAAGTGACTGAAATTTCAGACACTTCGTCAAAGAAAACAGGTACATGTAGAAATGCTTTTCATCACTTATCATCAAGAAATACAACTCAAAACAACCATGAGATATCACCTCACAACAGTGAGATTGGCAAAGACGAAAAAGAATATAAATAACCAGTGTTGGCATGTATGTGAGAAAAAGGAACACTAATTCATTGTTGGGGATGTCAACTGGTCCAACCTTTATGAAAAACAGTATTAAAATCTCAAAAAAATAAAGTCTTGAGCTTTCCATATGACATAGCAGTCTGTTTCTTTGCACCAAGTATCCCAAAACACTCGTTCAAAAATACATTTGTGCTTTTATAATCATTGAATTACTATTCACAATGGTCAAGATCTGGAAATTTCCCAAGAATCCAAGAACATATGATTAAATAAAGAAATTGTGGAACATAACCATGAAACACTACTTAGCTATAAGAAAAGAAAAAAACATGCAATGCATCAAGTTGTGGATGAAAATAAAAAATATTACACAGAGTGAGGTCAGTCAGGAGGAGAGACACAAATAAAGAATAATTTCTCTCATATATGAGATATAAGGAAATATAGCAATGGAATAACATAACAAAGTCAACAGAACTTGAAAGTCAGTCTACAAAACTGAACTCCCAACAAGGAATGACCAGGTTGGAGGGGACCTTATAATATTGGTGGCCGGAAGCAGACACTCTACTGATGGTTGTGGTATTAGAATGCTTTATTCATGAGACCTTATCACTAACATTTAATAAATCATGATGCCTCAATAAAAAAACGGAGAAAAATGTTTATCTTCAAAGCTCTCACATTGCCTAAGATGCCTAATATTATTATAAAGATTTACTTCTGTTCCCCAAATCCCTTTTCAAAGCATAGATATGAAAGATTCTATATAATTAAGAAAAATGTATATATAAATAAATAAGAGTTGGGGTCTATAGAATTAAAATTGTCATACATAAATTTACCAAATCCAAAAAATGTGTGATATTATATTTTCTAATTTATTAACCAAATGCTTAGTTCCCATCTTTTTGTTGAAAGGATGCTGCCATCAAAGCCTTGGAGAGTGAAGAGACAGAATAAAGGCATTGGGCCCTGCAGGTAAACGGAATATTCATGAATTTATTTATATTTAACTTCAGACAGAGGCAAGGTATTGAAAGCTTATTTTCTAGGATACTCTGCTGAATCCAGGTAATTAATTTAGCCAAACCAAAAACTGAGGAATAGAAAATTTTAAAAATTTGCTTGTAGAAGAGGTGAAGATTTGCATTTAATCCATTTTTCAGATGAAAAGAAATTAACTGGTATATAATTAAAATTCTACAATAAAAGTCCAAGTCTTCTAGTTTGAAATAAACAAGGCACTAACGAAGCCACATACTATCATGGCTTAGACTAGTTTTGCATATTTGTAATAAAAAATATAACAGGGAGAGCAAGGATCAGCAAAGTACTGCTTGGGGCCAATTCAGTGAGCTGCGTGTTTTATAAATTAAATTGTTTTGCTACATAACCATATTCCCGAGTCTTTGTTTATGCTTTGTTCCCTGTCTTAATGACAATACTCAGTCGTCATGATAGATAATCAGGGGCTGTAAAGTCTAAAATATTTTTTGGCTCTGCATAGGAAATATTTGCGAATCCCTGTTCTGGTTCATGAAAAAGCATTACTCAATCTTGGCCTGTATCCGCAACACCTAGACACCTAGAAAAAGGGGTACATGATCCTATTTCAGGAAATCCCTTGGTCAATAAAATAAAAGCAGTTTTTTTAACATAAAGTTTACGTAAACAAAATGTTATATGTAGAGTCTCTCTGTTGAGCCTGTAAATACAGACTGAAGTTTTATGAATTGTGATACCTCACTTGTTTTCGAAGCATTACTAAATAGCAAATATGTGCCAGTGACACCTTTTGCCATTACATATTATAAAATGCAATTTAAATCTCAACATTCTAGTCACAAAAATTTTTAATGCATTTTACTTTTTTATAGACTTCTATGCAATGTAACTCAGTATAAAGGATTTACAATCCTCTGTATACAAATTAATTCTAAAACCTGGCCGAATGGAAAACAGTAAAAAGAGAAATAACAAAGCTGCAATTTGAAATAATAGAATATGTTTGGTAATAAATATTAAATCTAGTGTATTATAATGACTCAATTGTCAATGATCCAGGAGAAAATAACAGCAAGGAAAAGCAGGTCTGTTCCAGCATTTTCCAAAATACAGATCGTTTAAACAGCATATGTAACTTTTATATAAATGATTAAACCCGAAAGCAAGTGTTTAACAGTAAAATCTGTCTTATAACTTTTATTATGTTTCTAAAGTCTGAAAGTTTCTGATGGGTACATATTCACAGCACAGTTTTAGAAGTATCATTAAAAAATATTTATGCTGCCTATCAGTAAGCATCCCAGGCCACAGTCATGTGGAAGTTGAATGATACCACATCAGTGGAAGAACTCAAGTCAGCGTACTTGGATTTTGCAATAGGTTTTAGCTTCATAGAAGAGGGCCCTTACTCTGGTGTCCATGCTGTGAACTTTGGGTTCTTCTTGATTTAAGGGCGAGCAGCCTCCCAGCCCGTACCTCCCCTCCACTTCCAGAAGCCCCAGTAGCCATGCCCATATCCTACAGCCACCAAGTCAACTCATTGGCCCCAACAACAGATCCTGAAATCTCCAGGTCTGCCAATTTCTCAATACGGAAATTCCAACAGAAGCACACCAAATCAGGTGGTAAACTAACAAAGAAGCCAACCAAACTTCATAAACATAAACAATAACACAGAAGGCTTAACAAATAGCTAAGCCCAGGATTTAACAGCCCATGTGAGATAAGTTTCACATTAAAAAAATTTATTTTTAAAAGTACTATTCTAAATATTGAAGACTTGTTATCTAATTGTATTTTAACTTTAGAATTTATCAACAGCTTTGGCTTTTGCCTACATTAAAAATTAATTAAACAGATAATAGTATAAAAATAGGGGGTCTCTCTAGTATAAAAATATGCAAACCACAATACCATATCTCCATACAACTACTGACTTTAAACCTGTTACTCAAAGTTCAGTACCATATCTGACACTGTCGATATTTGAGAGATTCAGAAAGTATTAAATATTATGGGTATTTCTTTAGCCTCTCTGGACTTTTTCTATTCATTCATATATTAACCACTCTTTGTTGGCCTAAAATTTACTATATATTCATTTACCAGAAATAGAATGCCACATATTATTTCCTACAAATATTTGCTAAAATAGCTCATAAGCTTCCGAGGATAAAGAGATGGCAGACAAGAACAAAGGCCTCAAAACATGAAATATATAGTTGCATCAGACATATTCATGGATGCTGTGGGTGCATCCAGGGCTTAATACTGTCTATGTGCTTAGGGATCATTTCTGGTGCTGCTCATGGGACTACATACAACAAATGCCATACTCTCTAGAGCTACATCTAAGGATTTTACAAATATATAGACTCTTAGTCTTCATTCTAATCTGGGTGTCAGATATTCTAAAAGAACTCATAACTATAATTTTTGCAAGTCCTATTGGTGATTTGTATGTACAATGGAATTTGATAGTCAATTGTCTGGAACATGCACCATATAGTAAAGGAAAAGGGAAGTATTATAAATCAATGCAAATATAAGGTGGAATGCATCAATTTACACGAGAAATCAGGGAGAATTTTTCTGAAGATGTAGCCTTGAAACTGAGACTTAAAAAACAAATCCACCAAGCAGAGAAAAGGGCAGAGGTAGCAGAAGAGAAAATGTACAAAAGAGGTATTTTTATTCCACTTCATATACCCAAATCCTTAGTCAAAAAATAGTTGCTAAAATAGCTCATAAGCTTCCAAGGATAAAGAGATGGGCAGACAAGAATGGATCTTGACCAAAGATCTTGAGGTTTGTCTTTGGGTTCTAGATTTTAATCCACTGACCAGAGCATCTATCATCATTACAGTATAATGTTTTGTTTATGAAAGCTGTATAATATGGTTTCAAGTCAGATACTGCAATATCTCCTAATTTCTTAGTATAGCTTTGACTATTTGGAGTGTTTTATAATTGCATACTAATTTAATGAGTGATCATTCTAAGTTCTTGAATAATGTCACCAGAATTTTGATTTGGATTACATTGAATCTATGTAACAATTTAGGTAAATGGTCATGTTGACACTATTGGTTCTTCCAATCCATGAATATGGAATATTTTTCCATTTCCTGAGGTTCTTTTCAATGTTTTTCATATGTGACATAGTTTTCCTGGTATTTTGCGTCTTCTGTTAAATTGATTACTTAATCTATCTGACACTCAGGAACAGTTCTTTTGTTTGTTTGGGGCCACACCTGGCAGTGTTAAGGGCTTACTTCTGGCTCTGCACTCAGGGATCACTCCTGGTGGGCTCAGGGACTATATGGGATGCTAGGAATAGAACATAGGTCAGCTGCATGCAAGGCAAGTGCCTTTCTCTTCTGACTCATAATTTACATATAGGAATATGACAGATTTCTGTGTATTGACTTTATAGCCTGATACCCTGATGTATAAGTTTATTATTTCCAGAAGCCTTTTAGTGCAATTTTAAGCATTTTTTATGCAAAATATGTTATCTAACAATAGTAGTAATTTGATTTCTTCTTTTCCAATTTGAGTCCCTTTGATGTTTTTCTTCTGAACTGCTGTTACTAGTACTTCTAACACTAAACTGAATAAAAGACAGTGGACATCCTCACCTTCTTCTTGACTTCAAGAGGAAATTATTTCAGTTTTTCACAACTGAGAATGAAACTGGCTGTGGATTAGTTTTAAACAGCCATTTTAAAATAAATAAATAAATAAATAAATAAACAGCCATTTTTATCTTGAGGAAAGTTTCTCCTATCAAGAATTTTTTAGGATTTTTTTTATAATGAGTGGTTGTTAAATTTCTTAGAAAACTTTCTCTACATCGTTGATATGATCAATTGGTTTTTAATTTTCCCTTTCACTGCTATTGTGTGGGCTGGAGTGATAGCACAGCGGTTGGGCATTCGCCTTTCACACAGCCAACCTGTGTTCGATTCCTCCGTCCCTCTCAGAGAGCCCAGCAAGCTACCGAGAGTATGGAGCCCACAGGGCAGAGCCTGGCAAGCTATTGGACATGCCAAAAACAGTAACAACAAGTCTCACAATGAGAGACATTACTAGTGTCCGCTCAAACAAATCGATGAGCAATGGGATTACATTAACAGTAACAGTAACTGCTATTGTGTAGTACATTAGTTTATTTGTGCATGTTGCACCATCTTTGAATCCCTGGGATGAATTCCTCTAGACAGAGGCATATGATATTTTTGGTATGCTGTTATATTCACTTAACTAAATTTTGTTTGAATATTTTTTGTCAATGTTTAATAGGAAAATTAGTCAGAAGTTTTCTTTTTAGTAGTATCTATCTACTTCAGGAAATAGTGTTATGTTGGCTCCATAGAGGGACTGTTTCTTCAACATTTTTAAGATTTTGAAGAGTAAAGGTAGTAAGTCTTTGATAAATGACAGAACTCACAAGCAAACTCGTCTAGACTAAGGGCTTTTGTTTTTTTAAAAAAATTATTTTATTTTTTATTAAATCACCATGTGGAAAGTTACAACGCATTCAGGCCTAAGTATCAGTTATATAATGGCCGAACACCCATCCCTTCACCAGTGCACATATCCCACCACCAAGAACCCCAGTATACCTCCCGTCCCACCCCTACCCCCCAACCTGTGTAGCTGATAATTTTCACTTTACTTTCTCTTTACTTTGATTACATTCAATATTTCAACAAAAAACTCACTATTGTTGTTTGGAGTTTCCTCCCCCAAAATCAGACCTGCTGAAAAGGAAGCATTTGATAATTTGTTTTCCATTGCTGAGAATGAAGAGATATGAGGTCATCGCGGTCGCACAGTTTTGGATTTCTGTATTTTAGTATTTTAGTAACTAAGTCTAGGGAAATTTCTGCCAGAAATTGCATCATTGCAAGCTCATACCTCTCTTTATTGGTCCTTATAAGATGGCGGTCTCCGCGCCTTTCCCTCCAGGAAAGGGAAAGCGAAGAGAGAAAAACCTTTCCCCTCCTGGGGTGGCATGGGGCCGTGGCTTAGTTCACAGTCTAGAGACATTTCTGCAAGAAGCTGCTGGTACCAAAAGTAGTTTAGCTGGCCTCTGGGATCATGGTCATCCAGCAAGGGAGAGGCCGCACACGTGCGGCCACTCGGGTTACATATCAGCAGAGAGCCGGCTTTTGGTTTTTTTTTTAATTTTTATTTTTTTATTGAATCACCATGTGGAAAGTTACAAAGTTCTCAGGTTTATGTCTCAGTTATACGATACTCAAACACCCATCCCTTCACCCGTGCCCATATTCCACCACCAAAGACCCCAGTATACCTCCCACCCTCCACCCCCCGCCCCCATCCCTGCCTGCTTAGTTGATAAATTTCACTTCATTTTCACTTTACCTTGATTACATTCCATATTTCAACACAACATTCAGTATTGTTGGAGTTTTCCCCCAAGAAAGACAACCCTACTGCCAATGCAGCATTTGATAATTAGTTTTCCATTGCTGAGACTGGAAAGATATGAAGTCCCGTTGTTTCAAGTACATAGAATTTTTCCCCCCTCCTTCCCGCGCCACCAAGTTCGTGCCTGCTTAATGAATAGTCCTCATATTATTCCTGACACCACGCCGCCTGACGAGAAAGAAGGATATTTCCAGTCCTGGCCGGCGTGGGGCTATGGCTTAGTTCAGTCTAGAGACATGGTTACAAGTAGTTTCTGGAACCAGAAGTAGTCTAGTTAGGCTCCGGATTCTGGTTGATCAGCAGCATCTCGGGCACACAAAAGTGTGGCCACCCGGGTCGAGTCTTGGCGGAGCATGCACTGGTATCGGCCCGAGACTTCCCAAGCGTCCAGCTGTTCCAAGTATATATTTGTTGTTTTTTTCCCCCTCTCATTCCCGCACCTCTGAGTTCGTGCCGGCTTAATAGACCTCATAATATGGTGGACACCACACCGCGTTTCTCCCAGAAAAGGGAAAAGAACCGAGAAAGAAGGATATTTCCTCACCTCGGCCGGCGTGGGGCTTTGGCTTAGTTCACAGTCTAAAGAAATAGCTGCTACTTTGATTACCTTCAATATTTCAACAAAAAACTCAGTACTATTGTTTGGAGTTTCCCCCCACAGTAAGACCTGCTAAAAAGGAACCTTTTCACGTTGCTGACAATCAAGAGATATTAGGTCGCAGTCGCGCGGTTTTGGATTTCTATATGAAGTCCAGGGAAAATTCTTTTGGTAATTGCATCACTGCAATCTTTTACTTCCCTTTTGTGGTGCTCACAAGATGGAGGAGCCTGGAGAGAAGAACCGTGCCCCGCTGGCGGTGCATGGGCCAGTAGCTCCGATCACACAATTTGGAGGCATTTTGGGGGCACTGCTCGTGTCCAAAGGAGTTCAGTTGCCTCCGGGGTAGAGCTCGCACAGCGGCAAAAAGGAGCGTACCCACATGGCGCTGTGTTTAAATATAGGCACAGGGAGGATCTGGAAGTCCCGCTCCCTCAGCTTTCACAGGCTTCCCACGGGTTCCTGCATACTCTCAAAACCGGCAGTTGCCTCGCTGCGTTCAATAAGAAAGAGTTGAGAGAGAAAAGACCGTACCCCGCTGGAGGCACATGGGCCAGTAGCTCCGATCACACAGTTTGGAGGCATTTTGGGGGCGCTGCTTGTGTCCAAAGTAGTTCAGTTGCCTCCAGGGTCGAGCTCGCACGGCGGCAAAAAGGAGCGTACCCACATGGCGCTGCGTTTAAATATCGGCACCGGCTTTTGTTATTTTTTAAAAATAAGTTTTAATTATTAAATAAATTCCCTTGCTTGTGATTAGCTTAATTCTATTTCTTCCTGCTCAGGTTTGAAAATTTGTATAATAACTTCAATAGTGCTGGCAAAGCCAGATTGCCACATATTAAAATTGATGCTGAATCTGTATCTCACACCTTTGCCAAAAGTCAATTCAAGATCAATCAAAGACCTTGGTATCGGACCAGAATCCATGAATACACTGAGGAAAGTTTTGGCAGAAGAATCTAAGACATGGACCTCAAAGTTGTTTTCAATAATAATATTCTATTTGCAAAGACAATAAAGATAAACAAATTGTAAATGATACTACACTGAATTTAGAAGTTCATGCATGGTAAAATACACATAGGCTGAAACTAAAATGTTCCCTCCTGAATAGGAAAAAATATTTGGAGCATGCAAAAAGGTCAACGAGAACAATAAGGTATAATAAGTAATTAAAAAATGGAAGGGAGCTAAAGACTATACTATGTCTTGTTGCCTTGTTGTATCTGGCCCAGCTTCAACCCCAAAACTGCATATGGTCCCCTGAGCCACTCCACAAGTGACCCCTGAGCAAAGAGACAAAAGAAACAAAAGTAATTTCTGAGCACTGCCAGGTGTGGCCCCAAACAAAAACACAAAATTTTAAAAATAGGAATAGAAACTGAACAGACACTTCTCTAAAGAAGGACAATGTCCAGCAGGCATATGTAAAAGTGTTCATCATCACTTATCAGGAAAATCTAAATCAAGATGACAATGAGATATCTACTCACACCAGTGAGACTATATATGTATATATATTATAATATATATATAGTATATCTATATGAATAAAAAGAATTTTCATCCACAATGGTGGGAATGTCATCTAGTTCCACCCTGTGAAAAACAGTATGGAAATTTCTCCAAAAAGTACGACTAGAGTTTTTATATGATACAACAACTTAGTTCTTACTACCTACCTCCACAAGACGAAAACATTCATTCAAAGGATATATATGCACACCATGATTTATTGCAGACCTTAATACAGTAGCAGCTTTACAGAATCAGCACAAGTGTTCAATAACAAAGGAGTGGATAATGAAGGTGTTATATACACAACTGAAGACCACATAGCAGCAAGGAAAGATGAAAACACAATTCACTGAAACTTGGATGGAACTGAAGGGAAAAAAATACGTTAAGTAAAGTAACTCAAAAGAAGAATGACAGATAATGTTCCCACTTACTTGTGGTATATAAAGCAGCAATGCAAAAAATTCAAGGTAGCAAAGGAAGACAAACCATTGTCTCTAGATTATAGAAATGAAAAAGTCTGGGAAGGAGAGAAATGGAAGTGGGGAAGGAAGAGACAATCAGGAGGTAACAGGGGTAAGCATCGGGGGACTTGAACACATTGGTTGTGTAGAGGTGTGGTATACATATATATACATATGTATGTATATATATGTATCTAAAGCATAGAGCCAATACTACCGGAAGCATTGGACCCAAACTGTAATAACAGTGCTGAAAATGTGCATGTAATGGCAGCAGGACAAGGGTGGGAGCAAATCTGGAGACATTAATGGAAGGAAGTTGACACTGATGGTGGAATCAGTGCTGGAACATTGTTTGCCTGAAATACCATGATAGACACTTTTGTAAATTATAGTGCCTTAGTGGGAAAAGAAGGAAGGAAGGAAGCAAAGAAGGAAGGAAAGAAGGAAGGAAGGAAGGAAGGAAGGAAGGAAGGAAGGAAGGAAGGAAGGAAGGAAGGAAGGAAGGAAGGAAGGAAGGAAGGAAGGAAGGAAGGAAGGGAGGGAGGGAGGGAGGGAGGGAGGAGGGAGGAAGAGAGGGCAAAACATTGCACTTAAATTCAACCTAAAAAATACTGAGTTAACAATAAAATCACTACTGTTTAAAAAATAAAACTTAGGCAGTCTCGGGCCGGGACCAGTGCCCCACACCGACTTAGGGGGGAAATATCCTTCTTCTTTGGTTTTTCTTCCCTACAAGAGGAAGCAGTGTGGCGTCCTCCATATTATGGAACTTTTAAACAGGTATGAACTTGGTGGCGTGGGGGAAAAAATGTGTTTTGAACTTGAAACAGTGGGACGCTTGGGCAGTCTCGGGACGGGGCCGGTGCTGGCTCGAGCTCCGCTGAGATTCGACCCGGGTGGCCATGCCTTTGCACAGCCACTTTGCTGCTGAACGACCAGGCTCCAGAGCCAGCTATATTACTTCGGGTCCCAGCAAGTGCTTGCAGCCATGTCTCCAGACTGTGAACTAAGCTTTTGCTCCATGCTGCTCCAGGAAGGGAAATGATGTAATTTCCAACTTAAATCTCCCTGGACTTAATTACAAAAATATAGAAATCCTAAACCTGTATTTAGCGCAGTAGCGGCCACACGACTTTATATCTCCTCATTCTCATCAGTGGAAAACTAATTATCAAATGTTTCCTTGTCAATAGGGCCGTATTCTTGGGAATTAAACTCCAACAAGAATAGTGAGTTCTGTGTTGAAACTCCAACAACAATAGTGCATTTTGTGTTGAAATATGGAATGTAATCAAGGTAAAGAGAAAAGGAAATTAAATTTATCAGTTATGCAGGGGGGTTGGGGAGTTGGGGGTGGGGGGGTGGGAGGTATACTGGTGTTTTTTTTTTCTTTTTTTGGTGGTGGAATATGGGCACTGGTGAAAGGACGGGTATTTGAGCATTGTATAACTGAGACATAAGCCTGAGAACTTTGTAACTTTCCACATGGTGATTCAATAAAATAAATTAAATAATTAAATAAATAAATAAATAAATAAATAAAAATTAAACTTAGTTTTATTAAAATAAGAAGCAATCTCTGTAGAAATAAAAGCATGAGAAAGATACAATAGTTTCAGAGTATTAAAAATACCTAATATAGGGGATGCAGGCAGAAAGTGCAGGAGAAGAAGTTGGAACAATAAGTACAGGCCAAACCCTGAAGGTGCTGTTTGCTCTGCTAAAATTGTGATTCTCTCTCCTAAGCCATTGGGAATCACTGAAGTTTTCTGACCAAAAAGTGATATGATTAGAAAAAGTGAAAATTTCCAGGGAAAATTAGATGGATACAGGAAGATATGCTATCCTTAGTGAGAAATGAGGAGGCCTTGAATTAAAATAATTGTGTTGAGGAAAAATATGGCAAGTAGAATAGATTTCTAGGGAGTAGTAATGATATATCCAGGTGACAAAATATGGACAGAGAACTGGAAGAAAATGTCTGATTTCTAATTTGAAAGATTGAGCTGGGTGAAAACTATTATTAATATTAGAAATTTACATAATAGAAGCTACCACTTTTAGAATAATTACCATTCTAAGCTTCGTTCTAAATGCTTTGTCCACTTAATTATCATTTGACACCAATTCTATTCACCTCCAAAATGAAAAAATTGAGGCTTAAGAGAGAGTACAGGGCTTAAGGTGCTTGCCTTACAACCTTATGACCCGTTTGAATTCCAGCATAACATACAATCTCCAAAATACTATCAGAGAGGTCACTCTGAGCCGAGCCAGTAATAGTCCCAAACTGGATGTGTCCCACCCCATACACAAAATAAAGACAAGGAAACTCATACACAGGGAGGCTGAGTAACTTATGCATGGTCATCATCCAGGATGTGGACAAAAACAATCTAAACCCAGGCAGTCAGCTCTTAATTGCACTAATGTGTTCCTACATAGAGACAACACAGAGAAGCATATGGGAATTGAGAAATCTGATGTCATTTGTAGAAAGAGTTCTGTTCCATTAGGGAGATGTGGTGAGATGCCACCAGAACAGTTGAGAAAGGCTGTAGAGACCAGTAAAACCAGTACGTTCCAGGAATTGAGTCAGAAGTCATTTGTCGTGTAAGAAGTTTACTAGTAGTGTAAAGGAGATATCCAGGAATATCATATTAAGGAAAAAGAGAAGTGGGCTAAGAATAACATCCATAATATATTACAGAGTGATGGACTCATAATGTTTATAATATATTGTTATGCTATGGTATATGTAGGTTTATATCTTCTCATCTATATTCATTCTATTACAAACAAAATTTCATTGCCTTGAGAAGGCTGTATCTTCATCTATCAAAATAAAATTAAAATTATGTATTTTAAAGAATAATAAAAAACTACTTGATAGAGGCCATACACAGTAGTTTGTTGACCTAAAAATAATGAGAGAAAAACCACTGGAAGGAATACTCTTAAATGTAACAAATAAATTTGACATTCTCTTTCTGATTATTTATGGACTACAAGTAAAATAGTCAAACTACCACATAAGTAGCTAAATATAGAGACTGTATTATGTCAGCAAGATTTTAAAATATTATTTTAAAGGAGTATTTCAACAGTACTCATATTATGAGATTTTAGCTCAAATATTAATGGGGTGCCATGCTGCAATATAAGATTCTAAAGGCTACACACATCATTTTAGAAGCAAAGGAAAATTTGGATTACTTTCATTTCAACCAGTCCTAATAATAGCCAGATTCTTTCTTTAACAAAAAGATTTCATGTCACTATCACTATTAATCTGTCAAGGATGAACAGTGCTTAACTTAGTCCTTTTCCTTGAAATTTTACATATAACTCTGACAGCATTGTGGAGCACCACTTCGGGCTCTACTCAGCAAGGCACAATATTAGCAGAAACTACTAGGATTAAATACTGTCATATCTAAAAGGGTCCTAGATTGGAACATGCTATTAAAAATACCATTCTTTGTCTTTGAACAAGCCCATGTAACTCAGGCATTTAACAATTTTCATTTTGCTGATCATTAAATTAGCATATGAGTTCTTTACTGCACTTTAAAAATAATTTTTGTATACTACTCTACCCAAATAACATTCTTATGATTACTATTTAGCCCACAATATCTTAACTTCATATTATTACCATTATTATTATTATTATTTTGCTTTTTGGGTCACACCGTCGATGTGTGATTACTCCTGGCTTTGAACTCAGGAATTACTCCTGGCAGGGAAGCATATGTGATGCTGGGAATCGAACCCAGGTTGGCTATGTGCAAGGCAAACGCCCTACCCGCTGTGCTATTGCTCCAACCCCTTCATCTTATTTTTAAGGAGTTAAAGACTTAATATTGTCAAGTTATATGAATGAAAACCTCTCACATCTGTGCCAGAGCCTGTGTCAGTACCTTCCACACAAAGCTCAGTATCTATTAAATAAACAGGGGCCTCAGTTGCCAAGAGGACTAACATAATGTGACCTTTGGGGCCAGTGTACTATGAACCTAATATAATGGCTCTAGAGTGATATCTGTTGGTTTATTTTAATGTTAAAATTAATAGCATCTTTTATTAAGAATGTTTTCTAAATTATCTTTGGTTCGTTCTTGATGAGAAAAATCCTTTGTTTCAAATTTAAGGGAAAACATATTCACCTATAAAATGTGAATGTACAGAGACCAGTAGTACCGCTTCATAGGTTTTAGCAATAGAGAACAGTCAGTATTATATAAACCACGCAAATGTCCTGAGATTTTTAAAGTTTGTTACTTTTACTGGAAAAATATGTCATATCATAGGGAAGCTTCTATTTTTATTCTTCAAGACAATTAAACACAGGTATAGCTCTTCTAATGATGAACTAGAGATTGGTCTTTATTTCTAAGTCTGTCTTCATTATAGGAATTTTCTCTATAGAAAAAGAAAGGATGAACATAAGAGAAAGTATCTTATTATAATTTATAGTACTAATTAGCTATTTGGTCTCAAGGCATATTCATAACTTATCTGGGTCACAGATCCTTCTTTGTAAAAGAAGGAGTTTAATTAAAGGAGAGTTAAGAATTGCTGATTTTCTTGTTATTCAAATCTATCACACTATTTTATACTTTTCTTTTGGAAAGATCTTTTTCTTAGCTCTAATTTATACTTTATAATTTTAATTAAAATATTATAGTGTCGTTCAACTTCATTTTTCTCTCTAACTGGTAATTCTTTGAAAATCTCTGGATTTCTCATTTTATACTTCTTCATTTGAGTTTGTGTAGTTATTTTACATAACCTCATATTCAGGTAGAAAAGGAACCAATCAATGCAGTGCTGGTGTTTCTGCCCTCTGCATTTTCTCTTTGACAACAGATTGAATCATTTTTATTCTATCTAAAAAGTGTGATATTCGAGAGGTAGAATTATGTGCAGTCATCAAATATTTCCCATTTTAAAGAAATATTTAATTTATTTTTAATACCTTCTCTTTTTAGCACTTTCCTCTTTTTTCATTTTCAAGGCAAGTTTACAAGTGGCTCCTTCATAAATTCTCACTTTAGATTGCTGACAACAGGAAATATCTTTAAACTCTGAAATTCACTACAGCAGATAGGATTAAAGAAAACATTTATTCACAAATAAATATCTTTCCAGATAAAATGCTGTGCACAAAAATTTCACTGTCACTGTCATCCCATTGCTCATTGATTTGTTGGAGCGGGCACCAGTAACAGCTCTCATTGTGAGAGTTATTTGTTAGTGTCTTTGGCATATCGAATAATCCACTGGTAGCTTGCCAGGCTTTGCCGTGTGAGTGCGATACTCTCAGTAGCTTGCCGGGCTCTCCAAGAGGGACAAAGGAATCAAGCACGGGTCAGCCGAGTGAAAGGCAAACGCCCTACCACTGTGCTATCGCTCCAGCCCACAAAAGATTATTTAACACAATTATGTCACCAATTCTTCAATTCACTTACTCATAATTCTATGGTCAGTAAATAAAATAGAGTGCCCAGCAAACTTTTGACTTCAGATGAACAGTGGATAAGTTCTTTTTGTAATTTTTAATTTTTTTAAATTTTAATTTTTTTTATTAGTGAATCAATGTGAGGTACAATTACAGACTTACAAACTTTTGTGCTTGTGTTTAAGTCACACAACGATCAAGTACCCATCCCTCCACCAGTGCCCACCCTCTGCCACCAATGGTCCCAGCATCCCTCCCACCACCCCCACCCTGTCCCCTCCACCCTACTCCGCCTCTGTGGCCAGGCATTCCCTTTCGCTCTCTCTCTCTTTTGGGGCATTGTGATTTTACAGTAGGGGTACTAAGTGACCATCCTGTTCGGTCTATAGTCCACTTTCAGCCCACATCTCCCATCCCGAGCGAGCCCTCCTAGCACGCTTTACTTGGTGGTCCCTTCTCTATCTGAGAACAGTGGATAAATTTTAAATAAGTATACAATCAATATTTTAAACATATAGTAAAAATGTATTCTGATACCAAATGATTAAAGCACTTAAAATATTCACGATTTATCTAAAATTCAAATTTAACTATACATTTCTCTTTTTGCCATTTATTTGGTATATTGAATATGGCAATCCATCTTAATTTCTATTTTCAAAATGTATTGTCAGGGTAACAATAACTGGTGAACATAAATTCCAGTTGCTTATGGCAATAGAGTCTTTTGTATACATTTTAAGGTTGTTGGTGTGTTTGGAAGAGGTAGGCCACTGGCAATAGTGCTCAGGATTTACTCCTGGCTCTGTGCTCAGTAATCATCACTCCTGGTAGTTCTCAGGGGACCATATGTAGTACTAGGAATCAAAGTTGGGTCAGTCATGTACAAGGAAACATTTTTTAAAATTGTACTATATTGTGGGTAAGATGATTACATTAGTGCCAAAATATATGGTGTTGGTGTGCAGTTACTACAACACTTCCCCCACCATTAAAGCACCCAGAACCATTGTTCCTGTCCAGAACCATTGTTTTAGTCCAATCACCATTCCTCTCTCCTTCTCCCCATGGACTGTAATCCAAAGGTGAGAGCTTGTATTATTTGATATTGTTTTTTCCTTTGTTTTGACTTATCAGAATCCAAAGATGAATGAGATCATCTGGTGGTATTTGCCCTTGACTGTCTAATTTTTCTCGGCATGATAGCCTCCAGTTCAATTCATGTTGCATAAAACCGTATGATTTCATCTTGTCTTACTTTTGTGCTAAGTGTTGTGGTAAGCATAGTTGTGCACATATCTCTTCAGATTAATGTTGTTGTGTTTTGGGAGTAGATGCCAAAAACTGGGATCACTCTATCTACTGTATGGGAATTCTATTCTTAATTGATTGCATTGAAAAAGAAAACAAGCTAAAGTAAAAAGACATCATAGGGGCTGGAGCAATAGTACAGTGGGTAGGGAGGTTGCATTGCACGTGGCCAACCTGGATCAACCCCAGTATCCCATGTGGTCCCCAAGCACTGCCAGAAGTAATTCCTGAGTGCAGAGCGAGGAGTAACCCCTGAGCATTCCAGAGAGCAAAAAAAAAAAAAAAAAGACATCATACTGAATGGGAGAAAATATTTGTATACGATATCTCTTATAACACAAAATATATAAAGCACTCACAAAAGTCAACCAAAAAAATCAATAATCCTATTAAAAATGGGGACAGAAGATGGACGGTTCCTCAAAGAAAATATATAGATGACTAATAGGCATATGAAAAAGTGCTCATAAATGCAAATCAAAACAATGAGAAATCATCTCAAGCCAGTGAGAATGGCATATACATCAAAAAGACTAGAAACAGTAATGCTGACAGAGCTGACACAAGAAAGGAACCCTCTCTCTAGTGGAAATGTCATCTAGTTATAGAAAGTAGAATGGAGATGTCTCTCACTTTCTAATGTTTTTAATGTGTTAATTTTAATTAAAATACATCTATGTGTTTTTATTATTATGTCATGTATAATTTAACTTTAACATTTTAACATGTTTCACTTTTTAATGTTTCCTTTTTCAGTGGCTTTTCTCATATGGTAAGTGGAGATAACACTCTCCTTCCATCTTCCACTCTACTATCCCAAAGCTGGAGAGGGAGCCTACTATCTATAGCTCACAGAAGGAGGGTGGTGGGTTTGGTTAAAGAACACCTACTTAACTGCACTGGCAAGAAGCGACAAAAGAAAAGCTAATTGTTTCTAAGTCAAAATTATTCACAAAAAACAGCCATATGTCCCCATCTGGATTAAAAAAAAACTGATTTGGGAAAAGAATATGGATATACCTCAATAAAACTACAAATTGAATTTTCATATGACCCAGTAATTCCAGTTCTTGAAGTATACCCCAAGTGTTCAAAAACACAATCCAGAAAAGACATTTGCAGTGCTATGTTCATTGAAGCCCTATTTACAAGAGCCAAGAATCTAGAAACAACTCAAGTGTCCAAGAACAGATGACTAAAAACACTACAGTAGGTACACACAATGGAATACTACTCGGCCATGAAGTTGTGAAATTAATTGCTGTGGATGGATCTGAGGAGTGTCATACTGAGTGAAGATAGTCAACGGGAGCGACAGACACAGAATGATCTCTCTCGTATGTGGGTATTAAAAAAATCAGGAGAATAACAAATGTCCAAAGGCAACAGAAATAAAGAATATGAGACCTGGTCATTAAACTAGCTTGCCACAGGAAGTGGGGCTTGGGTGGGGATAAGTGGAAAAGGGTGGGAAAGGAAACACAAGAATGATATGTATGATACCCAATCAGTAGGAATATTGTAAACCACAGAGCCTAAAAGAAAAGAGGAGACTGATGCCTACCTCAGAGGCAGGTGTGGGGGGGGGGAGGGGGGCGGGAACTGAGAACATTGGTGGAGGAAAGTAGACATATGTGAAGTGACTGTATGCCTAAAACTAAATCATAAATAACTTCATAATTCACAGTAACAATGAGTAAAATAAAAAGTTTTAAGAGGCTGAAAAATTTAATCTTTTGCCAAGAAAGAAAGAAAGAGAGAGAGAAAGAAAGAGAGAGGAAAGAAAGAAAGAAAGAAAGAAAGAAAGAAAGAAAGAAAGAAAGAAAGAAAGAAAGAAAGAAAGAAAGAAAGAAAGAAAGAAAGAGAGAGAGAGAGAAAGAAGGAAAGAGAGAAAGAAGGAAAGAAAGATAAGAGGGAGAGAGGGAGGAATGGGGGAGATGATATTTTGGTAAAATGTGAGTCATCTGTATCTTATCACAGAACCAAAGAGAACCAACACAATTATCTTCCTCTGCCATTTCTCTTTGTACTTTTGAGAGATAAAATGTGGAACATATTTGGAACCCTCCCTGTCTATCTTAGTGGTTCACATGGAATTCCAAAATAATATAAAATTATTTTCTTAATATTAAAAATTTGTGATCATGTGACTATACTGATTCAATTTAAAGAACAATTATGACAACCAATAAGGCAATGGATGTGCTTTGAGTTATCTAATTATTTGTTCATAAAATCACAATACATTTGATCACCATGATTGTGTAATCTAGATCCAGCAATCTACTGAAAAGACCACCAACAGCCATGTTCCACTTTCCTCTAAGATGTGATTCTTAATTCATAGTCCTAAAGGAAACTTGAAACTCGATCACAACATTCATCTAAGGCCCACAGGTCCTGAGCCTGTAGTTTCCCACATTTCCAACTCTGAGAGAAACTAATTTCCTTATTTGCTGTCTTATGACTGATCTGAATAGAAAACAAACAAATGTAGTTTTAGACTTTGTGGTTCTGTTATCTTCTGGAGTCTTTGTCTGTCTTAAATCTCTACTCACTGACACTTCTGATTGATCCAGAGGTTTAAATTTGACCTAATATTAGATCTACTTCAATTTCAGGATTTGTCATGAGCACAATAGCACCTTTTCCTTATAATTGAGCTTCTTCTCTTCCAAGTTACATTAAACCCCTATTACCATTTCACTCACTTTCAGTTTTTTGGAGTTACTCATACCTGTGTCACATTTAATAAATTTACTTTTAAAAATTAAGATAGTGAAGCATTTTCCTGGAATGTTTGAAATGACAGAAGTTAATTCTTGCTCTGCATATACTGCCAATAAACTCTAACCCCATACAGAAGTGAAAATTGGCCAGTGGGCTGGAGACTTAACTTTCCACACATTCTCCCAAATGAAAGAGAATCAGTGTGTTGATTTCTCTATATACTGAAACAGGCAAATCAGCTGGGGGTGAGGAGAGAGTGAGGCGATGAGTTCTTAGGAAATAATAAAACCAAGATGAGGTCTGTCATTAGCCCTAAGTAGTAAACATCATTAAGGTTGGACCCACTTTGTGGACATAGAACTGAGATCTGATAAGACTCCTGTGGGAGGCAGGGTGGTAGGAGGGAAACTGAGGACATTGGTAGTGAGAAATGTACACTGGTGGAGGGATGGGTGTTGGAACACTATATGACTGAAACCCGATCATGAACAGCTTTGGAAGGGTCTATCTCATGATGATTCGATAAATTAAAAAGTAAAAATGTAAAAGACTCTTAACTGGAACCATCACAGGCTCAGAGAAGGCAGGACATCCCCTTCAGAGAGAAGCTCCAGCAGGAACAAAGTTTTGTGCTTAGGACATGAAGATAGACACCAGAAACTCCATGCTTTTCCCTTTGACAATGCCATAGCAACAGGTTTTTAGCCACATAAAGAGCTCCACAGTTTGGGAGAAAACCTATAAAACAGCTCTGCAAAAGCAAGCAGAATGGCTCCTCATTCTGGAGGATAACCCACCTCCCCACATGAGATGTGTACTCTCAGCTCCCTCCCGACTTGAGAAAGCCTTGTTCTCTCTTGGACATTGTTCTCTGCCTTTCCTTTCTTATAATCTCTAAATAAAATTGTTTTACTTCACCATCAGTCTCCTCCTGAAATTTTTTGCTGTGAGGCAAAGCAATGAACCTGGAAAGGCTGGCTAAGACCTAGAACTGATTTTGCTTCCTGAAAAGAGCAATTCCCAGTTCCAGTCCGATTTCCACAGCTACTAGAAAATCTGGTGACAATGACCATCTCCCACGCTGGGCTGAACAAGTGGAACCCAGGTGCATTTTGGCAAGTGACTCTTGGGGTTGATGAGACGTGAGGTCTGTACCATGCAGGGGCCCATTGCATACTGCCATCAGTCTTAGATTTTCTAGGCATGTCCCTGGGGTGACGCAGGTGGACAGAGAAGGAAGAGTAGAAGTCTCCCTTCCTCTCCCCTTCACATAAGTCATTTGTAATAATCACTCAAAATAACTCTTTTCTTGCCTGAGAGCTTTACATTCTTCAAAAAGGCGTGTCTTCTCTCTAAGCACTTTGTTCTTCATATCAAAACATTCTTCTCTGGTAGCAATGTAATAAACATGCAGGCAAGAGTGTTACATAAAAACACTTCAGAACTAGATTATTGCAGCATTTCATTGTCTCTGAGCTAAGCTTTCAATTTTTTTTAAGAAAGAGCTTATAATTCAGGTTACTTTTAAGGACCCTTCACTGAGAATTCTGCTCTATTTAATAGTCAGAATGTTAGAATGTTCCCTGGACTTCTTCATAGATATAGATGAGCTTTCATATCACCATCAGACAATTGTGTGGTGTATGATGATCTACATGACATAGAAAAATTTGCTCAAGTGGGCACAAGTAATATCTTCATTGTGAGACTTGCTGTTACTGTTTTGACATATTGAATACGCCATGGGTAGCTTGCTAGGCTCTGCCGTGTGGGTGGGATACTCTCAGTAGCTTGCCAGGTTCTCCGAGAGGGATGGAGGAATCAAATCCTCGTCAGCCTCGTGCAAGGCAAATGCCCTACTTGCTGTGCTATCACTCCAGTCCAGAAAAAATTTTCCAAGATTAAATTTTGCCTTCTGCTAGTGATGACTGATCCACAATAGACACACAATTCATATTTTCTGAGTGAAAGGTACTGAAAGCGGAGGATGTGGGCAATTTTGTGTTGTGTGCCCTTTCCTTGTTTTAAGATCAGTGACTCAATTCCTTACAGGTAGTGGCAGTATTACCATAAGGCAACTCTCTGGAGATCATAGGGGCAAAATGCTTTGAGAGAACACACACACACACAAAAAAAAAACACTTAAAATGTAAAAATATAAAGTATGGAAATTTATTGAAAAGAAAAATATTTCTATTCAATCATATACAGTGCTTTGCATTATTATATTCCATATAATTAAATTATTAAATTTAATAATGGGGTTATTAAATCCAACAATCAAATCATTAAATTTAATAATTTATTAAATTCTTAAATTATTAACTAAATTTGCAGAGCCTGGCAAGTTACCCGTGGTGTATTCAATGCCAAAAACAGTAATAAGTCTCACAGTGGAGATGTTACTGGTGACCGCTCGAGCAAATCAATGAACAATGGGATAACAGTGCTATAGTGCTACAGTTTCTAAGTCATGTAGAGAGAAAATGCACAGTTAACAGACCAATTTGGGGTATAGTGAGATACTTTTTTTTTATCGTTTAGAACTCAATGATTCTCTAGAGAACTAAATAACTAGTAGAGTTGTTACTTGATGCCAATATTAAAAATTTAAGAACTAAATCTTATTGTAATGGATATTGCAGTTGGGAGGAATAGATTGATATTTTAAAATCTTTATTGGAATACTGTAGTTTACAATATTGTTTACGATGGTTCATGCATACAACATTCCAACACCACACCCACCACAAGAGTTCCCACTTTCCTCTACCAAGTTTCCAGAGGCCTGTTCCATTCAACACTACTCTCTCAGCCTGTTTATAAGCTCAGTTCTATAGACTAACTCTTCAGTTCTGTTGCCTTTGGCCACTTGCTCCTCCTTTACTGTGTATCTTTAAATCCCAATATTAGAAAAATCATTCTGTTTCTATTCCTTTTCTTCTGACCCACTTAACTCAGTATGATATCCTCTAAATCCATTCATATCATAGTAAATTGCATGATCTTGTCTTTTCTTATAGCTACATAGTATTCCATTATGTATATGCAGCACAACTTCCTGTTCATCTGTAGTTTGGCATTTGGGTTGTTTCCAGATCTTGACTATAGTACTATGCCAATAAATAGAGGTGAATATATCTTTTCAAATTTGTGTTTTTGTGTTTTCTCCTGCCAAGAAGTGGTATCGCTGGGTTCCAGTCTTACCTTTTTTGACAGATAACTATATTGCTTTCTTTAGAGGCTGATCCAAACATCATTCCCAACAATAGTGAATAAGGGTTTGTTTCTCGCCACATCCCACCAATGATAGTGTCTATTTCCAGACTTTTTGATATGCGCCATTCTCCATGGCATGAGATAATATCTTATTATTGTTTTGATTTGCATTTCCCTGATCATAAGTGATCACAAGGTCTTTTTCATTAGCCATCCATATATCTTCTTTGAGAAAGTATCTATTGATCTTCCCTTGCCATTTTTGGAAGGGTTGATGCTTTTTGTGTTGTTGAACATTATGTGTGTTTTCTAAAAAACAGATCTATAATTAGTCATTATAATCAAAATATTATTATACCCAGAGAAAATATGTATTAGAGAACTGAACAGACATAGGAAATATGCTTCCTTGTTGGACTAAAGGAAATAACTGCAAAGACTTTCCTGAAATGTAAATATCATACAGATTCTCAACTTGACAGAAGAAAGATTAAATTGCTTTTCTACATATACTACATTCTAGTCCCAGAAAATATATCTAATCTTGGTAAGAGTATCTCCACTTTTTGTCTCTTGGTCACATAGTTGAATTGCAGAGGTGTTTACTGAATGAAAACATGCAGATAGATCATCTAACCATGATTTTTATTGCTTTTCTAAAGTATAACACAAAGATATGAATCATCCAACATTTAGAGTTCAACATGAAAGAGATCCATATAAACAAAGTGAAAAAAAGAAAGAGTAAATAAAAACCATGTGGAAAGCATAATAATAACTTAGAAAAATTCATTTCTTATTAGAAAATAGGAAGCAAGAAACATGGTGCTACAAAAGGAAAATGGTCATAAATAAGGAGAAACTAGAAGGGAAAAAGAAAAAACTCAAGCTAAGTAGAATATATGGAAGGCAAAATCCATATAAAGTAGGTGAACATAAGTAATTTAAGGGAATTAAATTTCAACAAAAAAGGTAGGAGAAAGAGAAGAAGCAGAATAGGAGGAAGAGGAGGAGAGGAAGGAGAGAGAGAGTGTGTGTGTGTCTGCCATAGAGACAGACTGTGGGGAGGGTGGTGGGAGAGAAACTGGAGTTATTGTTGGCGGAAATGTACAGTGGTGAAGGGACAAGTGTTGCAACATTGTATAACTGACACCTGAGCATGAAGAGCTTTGTAATTGTATATCTCAGAGTGACCCAATTAAATACATTAAAACCAAAAAATATAATGACTGACTCAATGAGAGCAAACTTTCTTATACTGATATGACCACTATCACAGAATTACAATGCCCATTATAAGAAAAATATTCAGTAACAGTGTTTGTTGAATGAATTAGGGAATGTTCCAAAAAGAGTAGACAGCAAATTATGGAAACAAAAGAAGTAAACCTTATTTAAAAATAAAAAATAATCAAAATGAGAAAATGAAATCACCAATCAAGTATTCAGTACAAGTATAAGAAATCTCACATCAATGTTCATTATCATAAATGATCATGACCAGGAAAAGAGTAAAGATTCCAAATCCAAGAGCAAACTTAGGTCAATCACAGAGAATCAGACATCAAAATGACTTCAACCTCTTAAAAAGATAATTGAGCAAGAAGCTAAAAGAACAATGCCTCTCAGCTTTAAGAGAATATAATGTACTGGCACAGGACTATTTACCAAATGATACGGTTAAAATATTTTTGTTTGAGCCCAGGCCCAGATGGTTTCACTGGCGAATTCTTCCAAACATTTAAAGAAGACCTATTGCCTGTTTTCCTCAAACTTTTCCAGGAAATTGAAAAAACAGGAACTCTCCCAAACAGTTTCTATGAAGCACATATCTCCCTAATACCAAAAGCAAACAAAGACACCACTAAGAAAGAAAATTACAGACCAATTTCCCTGATGAACACCGATGCGAAGATCCTCAACAAAATACTAGCAAATAGGATCCAACAACTCATCAAAAAGATCATACATCACGACCAAGTGGGATTCATCCCAGGGATGCAAGGATGGTTTAACATTCGGAAATCAATCAACATAATCCAGCATATCAACAAAAGTAAAGATAAAAACCATATGATCATATCAATAGATGCAGAGAAAGCATTTGACAAGATCCAACATCCTTTCATGATGAAAACCCTCGCCAAAATGGGGTTTGGAGGAACTTTCCTCAAGATAGCCTACGGCAAGCATAATCCTCAACGGGGAAAAACTAAGGGCCTTTCCTCCGAGATCAGGCACAAGACAAGGATGCCCACTCTCACCACTCCTCTTCAATATAGTACTGGAAGTACTTGCGATAGCTATTAGACAAGAAAAAGAGATTAAGGGCATCCAGATAGGAAGGGAAGAAATCAAACTCTCACTATTTGCAGACGACATGATACTATATCTAGAGAAGCCTAAAACCTCTACTAAGAAACTCTTAGAAACAATAGACTTATACAGTAAAGTTGCAGGCTACAAAATCAATACCCAAAAATCCATGGCCTTCATATATGCAAACAATGAGGCAGAGGAAAGGGACATGAAAAAAGCAATCCCATTCACAATCGTGCCCCAGAAAATCAAGTACCTCGGAATCAGCTTAACCAAGGAAGTAAAAGACCTTTACAAAGAAAACTACAAAACGCTACTCCATGAAATCAAAGAGGACATGAGGAAATGGAAACATATACCCTGCTCATGGATAGGGAGAATCAATGTTGTCAAAATGGCAATACTCCCTAAAGCATTATACAGATTCAATGCGATCCCTATAAGTATACCCATGACATTCTTCAAAGAAATGGATCAAGCAATCCTAAAATTCATATGGAATAACAAACGTCCAAGGATAGCTAAAACAATTCTTGGGAAAAAGATGATGGGAGGCATCACCCTCCCCAACCTCAATCTTTACTACAAAGCAGTAACAATTAAAACAGCATGGTACTGGAACAAAGGCAGAGCCGTAGACCAATGGAACAGGGTGGAATATCCCTACACACAACCCCAAATGTATGATCATCTAATCTTTGATAAGGGAGCAAGAGATGTGAAGTGGAGCAAGGAAAGCCTCTTTAACAAATGGTGCTGGCACAACTGGACAACCACATGCAAAAAAATGGGTTTAGACCTTGACCTGACACCATGCACAAAAGTCAGATCAAAATGGATTAAAGACCTCAACATTAGACCACAAACCATAAGGTACATTGAAGACAAGGTCGGCGAAACCCTCCACGATATTGAAGATAAAGGTATCTTCAAAGGTGACACGGAACTAAGCAATCTAGTAAAAATAGAGATCAACAAATGGGACTACATTAAACTAAAAAGCTTCTGCACCGCAAGAGATACAGTGACCAGAATACAAAGACTATCCACAGAATGGGAAAGGATATTTACACAATACCCATCAGATAAGGGGTTGATATCAATGGTATATAAAGCACTGGTTGAACTCTACAAGAAGAAAACATCCAACCCCATCAAAAAATGGGGCGAAGAAATGAACAGAAACTTTACCAAGGAAGAAATACGAATGGCCAAAAGGCACATGAAAAAGTGCTCTGCATCACTAATCATCAGAGAGATGCAGATCAAAACAACCATGAGATACCACCTCACACCACAGAGACTGGCACACATCCAAAAGAACAAAAGCAACAGCTGTTGGAGAGGATGTGGGGAGAAAGGGACCCTTCTACACTGCTGGTGGGAATGCCGGCTAGTTCAGCCCTTTTGGAAAACAGTATGGACGATTCTCAGAAAACTAGAGGTTGAGCTCCCATTTGACCCAGCAATACCACTGCTGGGAATATATCCCAGAAAGTCAAAAAAGTACAATCGAAACAACATCTGCACATGTATGTTCATCGCAGCACTGTTTACAATAGCCAGAATCTGGAAAAAACCCGAATGCCCCAAAACGGATGACTGGTTGAGGAAACTTTGGTACATCTATACAATGGAATACTATGCAGCTGTTAGAAAAAAGGAAGTCAAGAATTTTGTAGTTAAGTGGATGGGCATGAAAAGTTTCATGCTGAGTGAAATGAGTCAGAAAGAGAGAGACAGACATAGAAAGACTGCACTCATCTATGGTATATAGAATATCAGAGTGGGAGACTAATACCCAAGAACCGTAGAAATAAGTACCAGGAGGTTGACCCCATGGCTTCGCGGCTGGCCTCACGTTCCGGGGAAAGGGCAACTCAGAGAAGCGATCACCAACTACATTGTAGTTGAAGGCCATGTGGGGGAAGGGAGTTGCGGGCTGAATGAGGGCTAGAGACTGAGCACAGCGGCCACTCAACACCTTTATTGCAAACCACAACAGCTAATTAGAGAGAGAGAACAGAAGGGAATGCCCTGCCACAGTGGCAGGGTGGGGTGGGGGGGAGATGGGAGTGGGGAGGATGGGAGGGACGCCGGGTTTACGGGTGGTGGAGAATGGGCACTGGTGAAGGGATGGGTTCCCAAACTTTGTATGAGGGAAGTATAAGCACAAAAGTGTATAAATCTGTAACTGTACCCTCAAAAAAATAAATAAATAAAATATTTTTGTTTGTAAAAATGTTTTTAAAATTATCTCACACTTTTTCTAAGAAAACTGTTAGAGATTATATTCTACTAAAGCAGGGGAAAACCAAGAAGTCGTATACAATAGAAAAGAGATGCAATAGGAATTCTATCCAAGAAGAGAGTAAAAGAAGTCTCTGGATGACAGTGGTTCAACATGCCTGAAGAGTAATCAGTCCAGATGGAAGTCAGAGAACATAGTTCCAGTAGAATTACTTCCAGGAAGAAGAAAAAAGAGGAGAAATAGATGTTATGTTTAGTCATGTAGAAAATTATAGCAATTGGTGAGTACTTAAAGACCTAATAGATTCAAAGGAAACTAAGTAATGAAAACAAATCAGGAAAACAAGATGCACATGAAATAAAACTAATCAGGGTTCACTTTAACATATATTTACATAGTCATAAAACTAAAAATATAGACAATTCACCTAATAAAAATTTAGCAGAAATGTATTGGGAGCATGTAGAGAGGAGCTAACAGGACTAAAATACTGATTTTAAGATACAGGGAGAAGGGACTCTGAAAATAGGAAGAGACAGATTTCTATTCTAAGCCATCTATCACTGTTTAGCTTTTTAATCTAGTCTATGAATGACATTTATTATAATGTTTAAATCTACTATATGTATTTTTAAACTACATGAAAACTTTCAAAAGCTATAATGACGTCAACAATCTGACAATGAGTGTTTTAAAATAGTTAACCCTTATAATGGATATTCATTGTGTTTAGAAATTGGATAGCTCTTTAGACTTAGCCAGAAAAGGCTTGGCACACATGAGATGTAGCTCACAAAGGAATATGGTAGAGCAGATGCTTTGAATGTGTGAAGCACTGGGTTTGGTCCCTGGCACCACAAATGCTGAAGCTTTTCAGAACAATTTTTAAATAGTCATTTATTTTCATATATCACCTATCACCTATCATCCCGTTGCTCATAGATTTGCTCAAGTGGGTGTCAGTAATATCTCCATTTGTCCCTGCCGTATGTTAGTGTAGCCCAATGGTGTTCACTCACTCCAGGAAGAGCATCAAACCATTTGTTCGGGGTCTTGACGAAGAAGTCCGACCATCTCATAGGAGGGCAGCCAGGTATTCTTTTGATGTCCCAGGGAATCCAGTTGGTTCTCATATATAGCCCTCTGAAAATCTATCAATGTGGTAAGGATCAACTACAAAACCATGCCAAGAGACAATCTCGTCATCGGCCACCCTCCAGATCCCAGGACTGCTTCTCCTGGAAGGGAGCATAAAATGAGGCCCCCATAGCCATGCCACCGGACTTGTGCCAGGCTGTTTTAACTCGGGGCTCCCCAGAGAGGGTCAGATGAAAGCCCTCCCCGTCCCAACGGACCCAGCCCCGGCAGCCGATCTCCACCACCCAACTGGCGCCATGCTCCAGGCCGCTCCCCACCTGCTCGGGCCGAGCCTCACATATGAGTGAACATATTCCTGGACAGCTCAGCCAGAATGCATCATAAGACACATAAGATACTCCCTACCCATTCTCCATAATTACCACACCATATTTTATGGGGTTCAGATAGTAGGTAACTATATATATGCATATATAATAACATATATATACATATATACACATTTTCAGATATATATATATATATCAAGCTCACTGTCACACTTTATCACTGTCATCCCGTTGCTCATTGTTTTGCTCGAGTGTGCACCATTGTGTAGACTCAAGTAACGTCTCTATTGTGAGACTTGTTACTGTTTTTGGCATATCGAATATGCCACAGGTAGCTTGCCAGGCTTTGCCATGCGGGCAGGATACTGTCGGTAGCTTGCCAGGCTCTTCGAGAAGGACGGAGAAATTGAACCCAGGTTGGCTGCGTGCAAGGCAAACGCCCTACACACTGTCCTATCGCTTCAGTCATATCAAAGCTCACATCACCTAAAGTTTAACAACATGTTAGTGATATCCTATAGAATGTCTTAGTGGCTCCTGCCAAAATAGAACAATCTTCATACTGTTTCCTATATGTACACTTTTTTGTAAGCATGTACAGCAGTTCTTCAAAACAGCACTGTCATCCTGTTGTTCATCGATTTGCTCAAGCTGGCAGCAGTAACGTCTCCATTGTGAGACTTGTTGTTACTGTTTTTGGCATATCGAATACACCACGGGTAGCTTGCCAGGCTCTGCCATGCGGGCAGGATACTTTCGGTAGCTTGCCGAGCTCTTCGAGAGGGACGGAGGAATCAAACCCAGGTCGGCTGAGTGCAAGGCACACACCCTACCCGCTGTGATATTGCTCCAGTCCCTTCATAACTGACAATACAAAATATATTCTTTCGGTTGTGTTTTGGGACAGGAATTGGGGTTTGGGATGGTAACATCCTGAATTTGGTGGTGGGAAGGTATAATGGTCGTGGGATTGGTGTTTGAATATTAAATGTAATCAAATATTGTGAACTAACTTATAAAATTAAAAAGTTTAAAAAAATGCCAAAATTTGGTATAACAGAGGTTAATAATGTTCCATTTAAAATCAACCTGATTAACTTTGAACTTTGTTCCTACAACTTATTAGGAATGTGGTTTTAGGCAAATTACTTCATTTTCTAAACTCATTCAATGAGTCAAATAGGGAAAGTTAAGGCACCTGTGTGAGGACTCCCCTGAGTGATATTGAAAACATTGAGTTTTATGGAAACAAAGATCCTATATAAACATTCAAAAGGAAAAAATAGCAGACTCTTAAAATTTTAAACTATTTTAGAATGCAAAATAAACTTTTACAAACAGCACATTTACCAAGGTACATTTGTCTGTGAAAGCCATTTGCACTTTCCCTCTCCCATTATGTTAGCCTTAAGCCTCTTTTATTCTGTTTCTGTCTCCCTTACATAAAAATTTTATTATTGGGGGCTGGAATGATAGCACAGCGGGTAGGACGTTTGCCTTGCACGCAGCCAACCCGGGTTCGATTCCCAGCATCCTATATGGTCCCACAAAAAAAATATTATTATTATTATTATTATTATTATTGGTATAAAGTTTCAATAGTTAGATATGAGGAGAGAATGACATAATATGTATGATTAAATAAATAACTATCATCTCTAATGAAAAACGGAAACGTTCGTTAGATGCAATGGGGGAAAAGTAGACAAACTCATGCGCTTTCAAAACCCTCTTCTATGAGTTGAAAATTATGAATAAAAATGATACAGTGGGAATGCAATCCATTCATCAATGTTAAATACAAGTACTTGGAACCTCTCCTGCTGTTAATGGCACCCAACTCTGGCATGATTCATTACTGTCAGGTGAGTTTTGCACTATGAGTGATAGCTCTGAACATTCACTGCCCTTTAGTAGAACAAACATGCAAAGAAATGGCATGACGAGTTTTAGCCTAACCTGTCTGGAACTCAGTTTGTTTTTCATTCGGTGCCACTGATCAGGACCTGTTCAACAAATATTAGAATCCTTCAACTCTATCCCTTTATAAAGCTCTTTGTTTTCCCCTTTGGTTGAGTAGAAATAGAATCTCAGTTTGTAGGTGCAAAGAAAAAACTAGAAGAATTTCTAAAGCAAAAATCTCCTCCTCCATGCTTTTTTAAAAAAGAAAGAAAAGTCCACTTGCAAATCAAATTCTAAAGCTGTTCTAGGAGGTCTTTTGGTAAAGATGGCTCAAAATAGCTCCTGCTCAACTCTAAATTTTTAGCACAATTGCATTTTAAGTGGAAGGGGAAATGCCTTTCGGCAGCCTTTCTTCTACAGAAACAAGGTGTCCTCAAGACAGTCTGTAGAGGTGGTCATTCACACCGGCCAGTAGGCTGGCCTGCATGAGCAACAGCGTCGCCATAATTTAGTGACTTTCATTCCAACCAAGAGAAATGAAATGATAAGAAGTTCTCCACAAAAGTAAGACAAAACAAAAGCAGGGGGAAAGTACCTTTTATACTTCTCTTATCATCTAGAAGTAAATCAGGGCCCCCAAATCTGGTCACATTTCTTTAGGTCTACATTTACTCTCTGTAAAGAACTCAAAAACTGTTGTTCTCATTGATGAAATTTACTTCTTCAATATTTGTCTAGCATTCCCAGTGCTGATGGGGGCTTGGTCATATCAAACTGAGCAATAGAAAGTTCTTGTCTCCAATGGCCTTTCTTGTGTCCAATGGCCTTTCTTTTCAAATACACATACTCTGTATTGTGCCCATGTGCATATACATATGATTTTATGAAAACATAATTTATTAATGGAAAGTGTTTTGCAGAAAAAAACAACATAATCAAGAAGGAGAGAGTAGAGAGAGAAAAGAACAGGAGATGATAGGGTAAGGGAGGAAAGGAGAACAGAGAGGGGAGAGGAGATGTGAAGAGAAGAGAGAAAGGAGGGAGGGGAAAGGTGAAGTGAAGAGGAGCGGTGGAGAGGGCAAGAGAGGGAAGGAGGAAAAAAGATAGTTGGGAAGAAGAGGGGAAAGAAGGGCAGAGGAGAAGAACAAAAGAGGGGAGGGGATAGGAGGTGTTGCTGCTAGTGTTGGCAATAATGGGAGTCATCTGTGCTACACACTGGGAGGCTGGGGACGGTGGTCATAAGATTTTGAGGATATGGAGCTGGAGCAATAGTACAGTGGGTAAGGTACCCATCTTGCATGTGGCTGACTCAGATTCGATCCCCAGCATCCCATAGGAATTACCTCCAGGAGTAATTCCTGAGTACAGAGTTAGGAGTAACCCCTGAGCATCACCACGTCTGGCCAACAAACAAAGAGGATTCTGGGGATCTAACTCAGGACAGACACTTCTCAAACTACAATGTGAATATTTTCAAAATAAGACTTCTACTGCACTCATTTGTGGACTATAAAGTAAGAAAATGGGAGACTAACACTCAAGGATAGTAGAGATAAGGCCCAGGAGGATTGCTCCACAGCTTGGAAGCCGGCCTCACATGCTGGGGGAAAAGACAGCTGAAATAGAGAAGGGACCACCAAGTAAAGGATGTTTGGAGGACCCTCTAGGGATGGGAGATGCGTGCTGAAAGTAGACTATAGATTGAACATGATGGCCACTTAATACCTGCATTGCAGACCACAACACCCTATAGGAGAGAGAGAGAGAGAGAGAGAGAGAGAGAGAGAGAGAGAGAGAGAGAGAGAGAGAGAGAGAAAGGGAATCTGTCTGCCACAGAGCCGGGGGAGGGGAGGGAAGGGATACTGGGAACATTGGTGGTGGAGAATGGGCACTGGTGGCGGGATGGGTACTCGATCATTGTATGACTGAAACGTAAGCACGAAAGTTTGTAAGTTTGTAACTGTATCTCATGGTGATTCATTAAAAAAGAAAAAAATGAAAAAAAAAAAAGACTTCTTATAGGACTGTCCGTACGTTTTACCACAGCCACTGTATCATTGTGTGGATTACTGTGTGCTCAATAAGTTCTTCTGGTGCATATATAGAATCTCTTGAGCAGCAGCTGTGTTCTTACTGGAAGGTCAGAGATGTCTTCGAGAGTTTCACTGGCATCTGTTTCAAATACTGCAAAATTATTTGTAAAGGAAGGCAACAGTTACTTGAAGGTTTTTAGTTGCATACTTCAAGTTAGATTTTCTTCCAACAGTCAACTAAGAAATTGCATGATTGCAGTTCAATACCCTCTTAGAAAGTCCTTCTCAGGTAATAGACTTTGGGAGTTGAAATAATTATATAGCACATTAGCTGGATTAATAAAGCTGATGGCTTGTTTCCAGATTTTCGCTATTGCGAATAGTGCTGCAATGAACATATAGGTACAGATGTCATTTTTACTGTGCCCAAGAGTAGAGAGAGAGTATGGGGAATATTGTCTGCCATGGAGGCAGAAGGAGGGTAGGAGGGGGGGTATAATGGGAATATTGGTGGTGGGGAATGTGCACTGGTGGAGGGATGGGTGTTTGATCACTGTGTGATTGTAACCCAAATATGAATGCTTGTAACTATCTCACAGTGATTCAATAAAATAATAAAGATATATAAAATAAAATAATAAAGCTGATGGCAAAAAGCAAATTTCACATTTTGTTCAAACCCACAAGAAAAAGGAGGTGATCTGAGAACATTACTCAGCAGAGCAGTACTTTAAAGCATGCATATGAGCAGAAAATAGCTGGTTCATAGCCTGTGCAGATCCGAGTAGCAGAAGCACAGCAACCAATAAACTTTGAAAGATGCAACATGACTAGTCATTGATCAAGCACAATTAGGTTATTTACATTGAGATTTGCTGACTGGAGAAACAGCAGCAAAGTTTGTGTGTATCAATACAGAATAAATTGAATTTTGAGTCATTTTTGTCAAAGGTCTGGTGTAATTTAACAACCTCCATGAGCTAAACTCATGTATATATACATGCTATTCTAAAAAGACATAGGCACATATGTTCACATGTCTACGTGCATTTACATATACCCATTCTCCAACCTAATATCATTTTCCAAATAGTACTTCAATTTACTTCTTTCCCTCTCATTAAGCAGGTCATAAATATTTACTATCTTTATTCTCCCCATCTGTCATCAGACAACTGATTTGGTTTTAGACCCTATTACTTCACCAAGAAACCCCTTATAAAGTTTTCTATTTATTTACTAGTAGCAAAAAGTAAGTCATTATTTGTCCAGCTTACTTGAACACATAGGTCTATTACTACTAAACTGAAAATATCTTCTTTGTTACACTATCAAAATTTGGTTTCTAAGCCTTGTCACTGCCATATTATCTCTACATCTTCTTATAATTGGATTGATGTTGGATATTAACCCTAAGTACTTCATCAGTGAATTGCCCCTTTTCCTTCCCCCAGAGAAGCTTACAGTGCTCTTATGAGCACCTCTAATCCCCTGAGTTTATCTTGAACTTTTCCTTAGTGTTTTACCTCTCATTGTTATATTCCCCAAGTCAGTCTTGGTTACTAAGCCAAAACTTCTGGTGATTCTGGACTTTGTATTTGAAGTGAAATTACCTGCTTTTCTATTTCCCTTATAACCTTTTCATATTTTACTACAGAGCAATGTTTTTTGCTTAAAAACAGAAAGACTGTTAATGCTGTGCTCCTAATATTTGGTAGTTGATTGACTCTGAGCTATATCTACCCCTGGGCATCCAACATAATTACTTGACTTAGGCTTCAGTTGCCATCGTTCCTAACACCCCATAAAGGGAGGTCCCACTGGGGGACTTTAATGGGCCTGAGGCAAATGGCAAAGCTACCCCAGTGTCGAAATGGAATAGTCTAGAAAGCATAAAAGCATGGTCTTGATGCAAGCTGTTATGATTTAAGAGACAGTACCCCCATGGGGAAGGACAAACTGGACTGGACTAAGGACTTAATCTGGAACTTTCAGTAGATGCCTTACTACTTCTTCAGAACCTAAAGAACTAAGTTTAGGGCTGGAGCAATAGCACAGCGGGTAGGGCATTTGCCTTGCACACAGCTGATTCAGGTTCGATTCCCAGCATCCCATACAGTCCCCTGAGCACCCCAGGAGTAATTCCTGAGTGCAGAGCCAGAAGTAACTCCTGTGCGTCACCAGGTGTGACCCAAAAAGCAGAAAAAAACCCTAAAACTAAAGAACTAAGTTTTGGAATCTATATATCTTACTGTGTTCAATCAAAATAACTGCAAGTATTAATAAGGAGTAAATTTAAGTGTTTAATATGTACAACTAAAGGGAAAGAGAAAAGCAATATAGATGTTCCTGAGAGACAGAGTATCTCCTTGAGTCAATCCCCCAAGGAAATTGCCTCCACTGAAACACTTTACTTCTATAAATGATCAGTCAAACCTGCATACAGTCCTATACCTTGAGCCCCTCCCCAAATGTGCTGTAAGTATGCTAACAGCTCTGCATTAAACACGCCATTCTCACCATGTCTCTGTGAGTGCCCTGTCTCACTGTTCTGCTGGAGAAGCCTGGGGAGGCAGCTCTTGGCCACCTCACGCATGCATTGTGCACCCACACTTTGAACTCACAGGCTGCCACATAGGAAAGTCCACAGTCTTTTCATATTCTCTAGTTTCTCCTTATATGATCTCAAGCAGTTTGGAGTTTCAAGTAACATCTATATATGGAGAAGTCCCAAATTTGTATCTCTGGCCCCCTCTCCTTCCTGAGCTCTAGCATAGGTGATAACAGGCATTTCAACATGTTTCAGAGAAAAGTTTCCTCTCCTCCATCCCCATCTGTTGCTTCCCCCTCTTCCCCATCTTTATCTGCGATACTTCATACCCTCAGTTCTACTTGCCAAAGACTCAAGAATAAGCTTTATTTTCTCATAGCCAATACTAAATTAGCTCAATCCTGACTCCAGGATATATCCTGGAGCTAACCTCTTCTCTCATCTCTGACTGTAAAATCATGACCCAAATCATGATTTTTTTTCACCTGAACTTCTGCAAAAGCTTTCCAACTGATTTTCTTATTTCTGCTATATCTGCCCATAGTTAATTTTTAGTTTAGCTACTAGGATGACCTTCTAAAAGTGTGGATATATTTATTTTTCTTTTCCCATCATAAAGTATATAAAAAAGTAAACAGGCTACCCAGCCTTTATATGACCTACCTTCTGCAAGCCCCTCCAAGCTTATGTCTGATTTTTCTCCACTCCCCCTTTCTTCCCATATTCTTGCTTCAATGATCTACATTCTGTTCTCTGAAGATTCCAAGTTCATTGAACCTTCCCTATCTCCAGAGATTTACTGTTTTTTTTTACTATTTATTATTTTATTATTTTTCTCTCATAGTATTTTCTGTACACTGTTCTTAGCAAAGCAATTTCTTCGCTGCATTCAGGTTTGTTTGTATAAAAGTCAGCTACTCAAGATAGTTTCTACAAGTCTATAAAATAGCATGTCCCACTTGAAATTAATAGAACATTCTCTCCTCATTTGATTTATATTAATTATTACAATGCCATATTATTATGCCACATAATTCTATGTCATCTTTACGTAGTTTTCTAGACACACACATGCATTTACCCACAGAGGCAATCCTAACTTAGCATGTTTCAATATACTTGGGATTTAGTAAAAAAAGATCAAGTTAAGAACATCAACCCCTCGAAAAAGCAGCTCAGATAGGGAAGGGAACACTAAGTAAAGGGTGTTTGGACCCGCTTGGGTTGGGAGATGCATGCTGAATGTAGACTATAGGTTGAACACAATGGCCATTCCATGCCTCTATTGCAAACTACAACACCCAAAAGGAAAGAGAGAACAAAAGGGAATGCCCTGCCACCTCTAGAGGCGGTTTGGGGAGGGGGGATGGAATGGGAGTGATGGGAGGGAAATTGGGATCATTTGTGATGGAAAATGGGCACTGGTGGAGGGATGGGTACTCGAACATTGTATGACTGAAACTCAAGCACAATAGTCTGTAACTATACCTCACAGTGATTCACTAATTAATAAAAAATAATCAACCCCTCAATAGCATAGTTCAAATTTTAGTTACTATAATTAACTGCAACTAATACATAAAATACAAACCTGCTGCTGGTACTTCTAGCTCACAAACTACTATGTAAAATACAGAGGCATCACGGTCAGTAACTTCACTCCTTTTGAAGTCTGTTATTGATTAGTCGCTTTATATCTGTCATTCAGTTCGTTCACAGAAAGCAAACGATGCATTTATGGGGAAGGAAGGGCTAGACCCTACCCAGTGGTGCTCAAGAGCGAGTCCTAGCTCTGTGCTCAGGAGTGACCCCTTTTGTTGTTTGGCGTATCCAATGCAGAACAAGGAATGCAACCAAAGTTGGCTGAACTGGCTGCATGCATGCAAATCCACTACCTCCTGCACTATCTCTCTGACTCTACCCTATGCTCCTTTGATGTCTCCTTGTTCCTCATTGATAAACTCATGTCATATTTTATAAAAAATAAAAAAGCAAGGGGAATTTCCTGTCAAAGATGATATGTATTAAGGAAATAAAATATTATTGCACTGGGAATGACACTTCCATCAAATGCAAATGAGGTGATAGAAAAACATGTCTAACCCTGAGAGAGTTGACACTGTCACCACTTGAAAAACTTGATGTAGACAGGCAGAGGAGTTAAGTAAAGTACTACTAACAACATAAGTGAGAAAAGTGGCTGTGATGGAAAGGATAAAGACCATCTCCCAAGCCAGGCTTGCCCAGGAACTCAGGGTTTTTGGTGGTGATGGGGCAGAGGATATACCTGGTGATGCTCAGGGGCTACTCCTGGATTTGCACTCATGGATCACTCCTGGTGGTGTTTGGGATACCATATGAGGCTCTGGAGATAAAATCACAGGTCAGCCCCATGCAAGGAAAATGCTCTATCTGCTGTGCTATCACTCTGGCCCCTGGCCCAGGCATCTTAAAGACACTTTATAACATTAAAAACATGATGGGTAAAACATTGGTAGCTAATCTAAACTTCAAAGTATGCAGAACAATTTTAAGATATGGAGAATGTTGGGAGCAGGAGAGACAGTGCAGCAGGTAAGGCGCTCACTTGACATGCAGCCAACCTGGGTTTGATCCCTAGTACCACTTATGATGGTCTCCTAATCTCTTACTGCAGAGCCAAAAGTAAGCGCTGAATACCACCTGGTGTGGCCCAAAACAAAAAACAAAAACATTTTTAAGATACAGAGAATGTCAATTGTACATTCTACAATGGCAAGTATTGTTCCAGTATTTGATAAATTTTCCAGAAAAAAATAATTTTATTTTGAATACTTGTAATGTTTACAAGGTTGAAGGATACCAAAACATTCCACAAATATCCATCAGACATCTAATAATGAATCTGCAGAAACCTAAATTAAAATATAAAAATATTTAGAATCAAAATATTTTTGATTCAAACAAAATATCTAAATATAAAATTTTAAAATAGGCTTAAGAACTTATGCTAAAACTATAAAATACTGCTCAAATAAATAGACATACCTCATTCAAGGATTGAAAACCTCAACATACTAAGGACTATCAATTGATTCAATCAAAGTCCCATCAATGATTGCAGCACCAGATAAGCTTACTCTAAATTTTATATGGAAAGGGCACAGGGACTAGAGAGATAGTACAGCAAGTATTGTGCCTTCCTTGAGGTGACTGACTTGGATTCGATCCCTGGCACCCCATATGGTTCTCGGAGCCCCACCAGAAGTGATCCCTGAGCTCAATATCTTATGCCAAAGACTTTGCTCAAAATGTACTACAAATTAAAATGTAAAATTATAAAACCTGTAGAAAGAAACACATTTTGTAAAGAAACACACTGAAGACTGTGTTTTCAGTCTTCAAGCAAATAGTTCTCTAGACTTTACATTAAAACCACCTGATCAAACAAGTATTATATATTCTGATCCAATGGCCTCAAAGTATAGAATGCAACAATCAAGGAAATAGAAAGTGTGTTATTCACAACAAACAAGACTTGGAAACAGAGTAGGTGTCTAATGGTGGATGAATTAAAAAAAATAAAGAACTACTAAAAACAGGAAATCCTGTCATTTGAGACCATATGGATGGACTTTGAACATATTAGGCTAAGTGAAATAAATATAAGATTAATACTTTGTGATGACATAGTTGCATCATTAATTGACTCATAATAACACTTATGTGGAATCCCAAAACTCAGGTATACAAATGTGATAGTGAGTACCAGGAGTTGGAAACTGGGGTACATGGGGAGATGCTGGCCAAAAGCAGCAAACTTTCAGATCTAAGATGAATAAATTCTGAAACTTTATGCAGCATAGACAATTAACAATTGTCTACTACATGATGAAAGTTACTAAGAAAAAAGAGCTTTTAATGTTTTCTTTACCACAATACACTGGGAATTATGTGAGGTCAAAGATGTGTTAACCGACCTCATTGTGTATGTATTTATCATATTACTTTTATCAAATAATCTTATTGCACAATCTTAAATTTATACAATGTTACATAGGTCAGTTATATTGCATTACATTTGGGGAGAAAAAAATAGAAAGCTAAGAAATCAATGAAAGATCAAGTCTCTTTTCTATTTTAATGCTTCTCTTTGTTGTAGAGTAGAGAGATCCTAAAGCCAAAACAGTATCTCCTTCAGTAAGATACTGTTGATGATGATTTGTAATTTACACAGGCCATATATACATATATATGTACATATACATATTCACATGTGCTTAATTTGTATCATCTGGTGTGTGGGGGAGGGAGAAAGGGGGAGTTTAAACTACCTGGTTATTTTCAGTACTTACCCCTGGCTCTGTGCTCAGGGATTATTTATGGTTCTGTGCTCAGGGATCATTCCTGACAGTGCCAGGGGGACTGTATGCAACTTTGAGGTTAAATCTGGGCTAACTACATAACAAGACAAGCACCTTATCCACTATACTATTTCTTTGACTGTAATTTGTGCTATTTTTAAGGTTTAAATATAAGCCTGTTGGATTAAGGACATGACTAACTTATCATTTCTTAACTGTGCACTATTGATGATCAAGCATTTCCAGTGCTAACAAATAGACTAGGAGACTAAGTGACATGAAAAAATATTGACTGATGACTTAACATCTATACTTGGCAGGAATAATATACAGGCAAAGAGATTGAAATATATTTTAGGGGGAAAGTAACCTTAGAATATGAATCATAAGTCTTTTATTAATGGATTTCAACTGTCTCAAATTTTTTGTGTAGTTAAAGCAACAGAATGTATTTTTTTATTTTGAACATTTTATTTATTTTTTAAATAATTTATTTATTTTTAATTAGTGAATCAATGTGAGGGTACAGTTACAAATTTATACATTTTTGTGCTCATGTTTCCCCCACACAAAGTTCGAGAACCCATCCCTTCACCAGTGCCCATTCTCCACCACCAGTAAACCCAGCATCCCTCCCACCCTCCCCAGTCCCATCTCCCCCCACCCCACACTGCCACTATGGCAGGGTATTCCCTTTTGATCTCTCTCTCTCTGATTAGGTGTTGTGGTTTGCAATAAAGGTGTTGAGTGGCCATTGTGTTCAGTCTCTAGTCTATATTCGGCACGCATCACCCTTCCCCCGCATGACCTCTGACCACATTTTACTTGGTGTTCCCTTCTCTGAGTTGCCCAGAATGAGAGACCAGCCTCCAAGCCCCTCGAAGGGAATGGGCTCCAGCTTCCCTCTCTGCCCTGAGCAGAGCTCCCGGCGACCGAAGACCACCAGAACCTAGCCACAGCCATGCTCAAGTTGCCCAGAATGGAGACAACCTCTTGGTACTTATTTCTAATAATCTTGGGTGTTAGTCTTATAGTCTATTATTCTATATTCCACAGATGAGTGCAATCTTAACAGAATGTATTTCTAACACAAACACTCCAGCAAAACATATAGCCTATGTGGCATCAAACATCACTAATGCTTTCTAGAATAGTCATTAAATTCTTTTCTTTTAAATTTTATTGAATCACCGTGAGATAGTTATAAGCTTTCATGTTTGGGTTACAATCTCACAATGATCAAACACCCATCCCTCCACCAGTGCACATTCCCCATCACCAATATTCTGGGTATAACTCCCCCCCCCCCCGCCGTTCCCACCCTCCCCCTGCCTCTATGGCAGACAATATTACCCATACTCTTTCTCTATTTGGGGGCATTATGGCTTGCAGAGAGTCTCTTGCCCACATGCCTGGCTGTCTTCCCTGGGGCTCCTCAGAGGGGATGGGCTCCAGCTTCCCTCCCCGCCCTGAGCAGAGCTCGGCGACCGAAGACCACCAGAACCTAGCCACAGCCATGCTCAAGGCCCCTCTCCACACGTTCGAACAAGCTTCATGCATGAAGCTACCGGCAGAGGAACCCAGATGTGTGTAATCCCATCAACGGCCAACATCCAGAGATTTAAAAGCAAGCTCCCAGAAGATATCTTATAACCTACTTCTCCCTCTGGGAGAAACCAGCAAGCTACTGAGAGTTTCCTGCCCACATGAGAGAGCCTCTTAAGCTTCCCATGGTGTATTCATATGCTAAAGCCAGTAACAAGCTGGATCTCATTCCCCTGACCCTGAAAGAGCCTCCAATGCAGCATGGTTGGGAAGGCTGAGTGGAGAGAGGCCTCTAAAATCTCAGGGATAGGATGAATGGAGAGGTTACTGAGACCACTCGAGAAATTGACGATCAACGGGATTTCCTGATTCGTGATTCGTGATGGCTTGCAACACAGACACTGAGAGGTCATCATGTTTGGTCCATTATCTACTTTCAGCATGCATCTCCCATCCCAACTGGTTCCTCTAGCCACCATTTTCTTAGTGATCACTTCTCTATTCCATCTGCCTTCTCCCCTCCACTCATGAAGCAAGCTTCCAGCTATGCGGCAATCCCCCTGGCCCTTGTATCTACTGTCCTTGGGTGTCAGCCTCATGTGATGTATTCTATAATTCACAAATGAGTGCAGTCCTTTGATGTCTGTTCCTCTCTTTCTGACTCATTTCACTTAGCATGATACTCTCCATGTCTATCCATTTATAAGCAAATTTCAAGACTTCATCTCTTCTAATAGCTGCATAGTATTCCATTGTGTGGATGTACCAAAGTCTCTTTAACCAGGCATCTGTTCTAGGGCACTTGGGTTGTTTCCATATTTTGGCTATTGTGAATAGTGCTGCAATGAACATATAGGTACAGATGTCATTTCTACTGTGCTTTTTTGCATCCTCGGGATATATTCCCAGAAGTAGTATTGCAGGGTCATATGGAAGCTCAATTTTTAGTTTTTGAAGGACTGTCCGTATTATTTTCCAGGAAGGCTGGACCAGTCACCATAGAATAGTCATTAAATTCTGATGTGCAGTCACTGGGAATTTCCACCAGCCAGCAGAAAAGTCAATTCTAGCAAGTTTTATCTTCAGATTATTTTTTGAAAGATTAAAACATGAAGAAAAGGTGTCTGCTTTAATTATATTATAAAGACACTATTAAATCATTCTGGGATTTGTTATCTAATTTATAAAATCAATTATTCACTATTGAAAACAATACACTAATCTGTACTTTTCTGCTACACATTCATTGAAACAAATAGATTCTACAGATATTGACTTTGTAAAGGCCTAAGCAAAAGTGGGAACAAACCTAAGTATTAGCTTCAAATAATAGAAAAAAGAGTTGGACTATTGGAACCTGAAGAACTTGTCAGAAATATACTCCTACTTTCCAGCTTTCTTACTGGAAAAAAGAACAGTAAAAAATACAAATCCTTCCATACATTTCTGACAAGGCCTTCGGTTGTGACATAAAGCAGGTCCCACACATTATTATATGAATTCTATTGACCACCAAATCTATATATTTGATCTTAAGGAGAATGATAATGGCATAAAGTCAACCTCAGTCAAACACAAAAAGTCATGCACAGTTAAATAATCCAAAGTTTATTTGTGAATTCTCACTTTATTTTTGAGTTGATTCTGGATATCAAAGCAGAGGAAACATAATATATGAAACAAGTATATGTTCTACTTTCTGTTTTATTCTTATAATAAAAACATACTATCTACTCACCACAATATATTGACATGCCAGGATATACTATTCAAATATCTATCCAAAAACGTTATATTAAAAGTATGTGTTTAATAACTATGAAATAAACAAATCAGAAAATTAAATAAAGAAAGGGGAGGGAGACTTGCTCCTCAAGTCCATGTTCTCCATTGAACACTTAAAAAAAAAGTATGTGTTTAGACAAAAGTTTAATTTAAGTAGAATAATTTTAACTTGAGTCATAGTGATATGATCTAAAGTAGCAGAACGTGTCCCGCATGTGCAAAGTCCTGATTAGTTTAATCCCCAACATCATATGGACCCCTAAGACAGCTGCTCTGCTTGTTTGCCCAACATGGTATAAAAAGTTTCCACTGCTAATATTACAAAGGAATTTGTGGTTTGGGAATAAAACCAATAACTACAATGAAGATACAGTTCTTCATTCCCTAGACAAATTCTAAGCTTTGAAATAAATTTATATTCATCCTCACATCCTAGATGTTAAGACATCCAGTGACAGTACAGCAAGATGAGAGCTAATACACAGTTAATATCTACAAAACAGATGCACTTAAAAAAAGTTCACATTTTTCTCTGTGGCAAAATTTTCAAAATCACTCATAGCCAGCTGCTACCTAAAACTGTATGCATAGAGTATGTCCAGGAAATGGGAAAAAAACTAAACCTAAATAAAATAATTAAAAAAGTTTAGCAAAGCAAACATGTGATCATAGTTGCTAGTTCATTTTTATGCAAGATGGACCATGTGCTAAAACACAATCATAATATAATACAATAACAATCTTAGGTTTTTTTCTTTCTAATGCTGAGAATATTTAATTTAGCCTATTTCCATTTTCCCCCAGGCTTTTAGGAAGCTGAGACAAATAAGTCAGTTTCTTATTTCATAACTATATTAGCCTCTTATTTCTTAACAATTTTTTCCTCTTCTTTGCTAAGTTCTTGCCTAATAATTACTCTGCTTTATTGTGCATAAATATCTTCCATATTTCTTTTAGGGAACTGACAGAATAAAATCATGTTCATACACACCTAGTAAGATCAATTTTGATTTCAGTAAGTACTGACAGACGTTGACAAATACTGTATCTGGAAAAAAGCATTTAAAACCATATTTCACAATATAAAGCAGAATTTATTTTACTTTACATAGTTTTTATTTGAAGGCCTAATGGGAGGCTTTAATTAAAGACTATCAGAGGATTTAAGGACACAAAGGCTATTTTGTGTCAATATTGAAGCCAAAACTTATAAAGGCCTTTCATGGTTCCTCTGACATTTCCTTTTGATTTTTTCATATTAGCAGAAACATCTTGAGGGAATTCAGTGCTATTTACTGGTGAGATCTGACAATGAAAGCAGGCTGAGCTGGATCCAGGTGAGAAACTAGAAAATGAAGTATTCTCAATGTAAATCTTGTGACTTTTCACCAATTGTGTAAATAGATTTACCTGTGTGGGGGATAGATAAACACTGCTCCTCAAAATTGTTCAAAATCATGGGGCTGGAGAGGCAGGACAGTGATTAGGGCATTTGCTTTGCATAAGGCTGAAGCAGCTTCTGTCCCTAGCACCTCATATGGTCTCTACAGCACTGCCAGGAGTGATTCCGGAGACCAAAGCTGGGAATAAGCCGTGAGTACAGCTTCGTATGGCCCCACAAAACACATAAACAACAACAACAAAGTGTTCAAAATTGTACCCTAATAAATGCTAGTGGAAAAACAATACACCTGAATAAAATGTATTTTAAAATTATATCAATTATGATAAAAGAATATGACAAAACTTTCAAATAACCATAGACCTTGATCAACAAACTTACAAATATTTAATGCAGTTTTTATCATTTTCAAGGCTTTTTTCTACTATATGAATCTAATTATAGCTGCCTTATTTTCACCTGAAAATAACATTATTTTGTGAACCTGAAATTAATTTCATATTTGTACCGCATTTTATTTTTACAAAGAACTTTTGTTCATAAGTAACCTCATTCAAACCTCTGCATTTTGGTAGAACAGAGCAAAACTTGAAATACAGCCCAATTATACAAAGTAAAATCAGGCTCATTAAGACTACAGGATTTCAATATTTTGAAGGGGGTTTCAAGTTCAAGATAGTGCACTTTATTGCCAACTTTATTGCAAAGATTTAAAATGACATTTATAAAGAGTAATAACTATAATCCATTACCATGGATGAACACTCAAAGCACATATCGGTAGAGGATAAAGACATGATTAAAGTACACAAGCAAAAACAAATTTAGTCTTTTATTAGCCAAATCCCAGATGCATCAGAGTGCTGTAGGTAGATAGACTTTATCACTTGACTTTTAAAGTTTTTGACTAAACAGAATGCTTATACTTATGCCCTACAAGAGCCCTCTAAGGTAGGTACGATTATCATACAACGGGGAACTAAGAAGCTTCGATCAAGATCACATGCCTATCAAAAGGCAAAGGTTCTCTATGTACCACCATGTCACTTTGGGTGTCTACCACTTGGTATCTTCCCTCCTTGGAGACATTATCTGTTACTGTGAATAAGAACGTGAAACAGTAAAGGAAATGGAAAAATCAGGGATCTCGTATGATGATGTGAGCCATAAGCATGATTTGAGAAAAATGCAAGTAAAATACCTCTTGGAAAACATTCAGATCAAGCTGGATAATATATGGGTTAAGGCTGCATGTGGCTGACCCCGGTTCGATCTCTGGCACCACATATAGTGCCTAAACATCACCAGGAGTGATCCTTGGGCACAGAGCCAAGAGTAAACCCTGAATACAGTAGGTATGGGCCCCAAATTTAATTTTATTGGAGGTATCATGATTTACAATACTGTTAATGACAGGGTGTCATGCATATGAAGTTCCAGTATCAAACGTTCTACTAGTATCTGCTTGCCACAACCCTTCACTGAAAAAAATAATGAAGTATTTGCCTCACCTCACTGACAGTCCACTATTAGGATTTTCCATTTCAGGAAGTTTTCAAAAATCTTGTATTTGACACAGGATAGGCACAGTCATCAACCATATCTTTATTTTCAACTAATATCATGAAATAGTACTTTTGTTATAGCCATATTTTAAAGAAAATTAAACTCTACCTCTAGAAACATGCCTGGATCTAGACTCTGGAGAGAATAAGCAACCAAAATCGACAGCCCCACATTTTCACTGAGGCCTTCGGTAGGAAGTACAGGGCCTGGAGTGAGCCTGACATAAGGCAAAGCACCCACAGACACAGCAACTCAGCCATGGAAACAGTCCAACAAGGATGAACTGTGTAGAAAACGCAAAAGCAGCAAAGCTTTAAGGTCTTAAAAATAAGGAGGCATGTCATAGATACTAGTCCTGTGGACCATTTGCCCTACACAGGAGTATGTTTTCTCAACCTCATTTTCTCTACTTGTACAACTAAGAGCTGATCGCCAAAATCACATGAAAGATCCCTGGCATCCTATTTCTGTGTTCCATTTGAAGAGACCAGTTTACTAGAAAATATGTTTGGATTGAAATCTGTCCAATATTTTTTTTATTCCTGCTGCATTCTTCTTAAATTTGAGTCAGCATTTAAATATGTTAAGTATGCAGGTCACCTTGGATGGGACTTTTCTTTAAAAAAGAATACAAGGGAAATCAGAGTTGATGAGGGTAGTTATTAGAACTTTAGAAAGGAACATAATATAACTGCACCACATGTTTCTGAATAAGTAAATAATGATTTCCCTAATATGTGGGCTATAAAGAATCATAGTAAGGAAACATTAAATGACCAAAGGCAACAGAAAATGAGAACTGGTGTACAGAACTGGGCTTACCAAGGTGAGGTCCCCTGAGGGCCTGAAGGATGCATACAGTAAGAGAATACTGGAGGAAAGCAGACACCAGTAGAATGTTTGATACTGGAACTTCATATGCATGACACCCTGTTATTAACAGTTTCATAAATCATGATGCCACCAATAAAATTTAAAAATACATAAAAAACTATAATGTACACAAAATGGAAAAATAAGTCAACTCTAATATATGTCACATATATGTAATGCCTTGAAGTGGTAATTAAAAATAAATACATACAAACATACATAAATAAAATTAAAATGGGAGTAGAAACCTAACTAAAAGAAACTACTGGAAAACTTCAAGAAGAAAGGTCAAAAACATAGAAGCAGACTGGATACTTGCAGGAAAAGTACCCTGTGGAGTTTCCCTCAAGGATCTTGAGTCGAAAAATTGAGAAATGGCAGACAACCAAATGCATCAGATGCATCAGGTGACACTGAGAGTGTCCTATTTAGGCTCCTCTGAGAGTACGCTCCAGGGATTCTGAACTATGGCCATTCTTGCTTCTGATGTGTCCAGGAAAAATATGGAACACACTGTCTCCCTGAACCTCAAGATTTGCCCCAGAGGCAATTTGACTGATGGTGACAAGATATTATGGTGGTGACCACAACATTTGCCTACACCCTCTTTCACCACCCACAGAAGCTCAGGGAAATGTTGCACATCTATCCTGAAATAAATAATGTGTAGGCTTTCTAAAAACTCTACACTCAATTAAGTAGGAGACCACTGGGCTCAGTGTGCCAGCTCATTGTTGGATATTTCATCAGTATCAAGAATAAGTGTTATTCGTTTGTGGAGTAACGAATGTACAGAATAACATAACATGAGGCTAACAACCAAGGACAGTAGATTCAAGGGCCAGGAGAATTGTCCCATAGCTGGAAGTCTGCTTCATGAGCAGAGGAGAGAAGGCAGATGGAATAGAGAAGGGATCACTAAGAAAATGATGGCTGGAGGTATCAGTCGGGATGGGAGATGTGTGCTGAAAATAGATAATGGACCAAACATGATGACCTCTCAGTATCTATGTTGCAAGCCATAATGTCGAAAAGTAGAGAGAGAGTATGGGGAATATTGTCTGCCATGGAGGCAGGGGGAGAGTAGGAAAGGGGGTTATAGTGGGGATATTGGTGGTGGGGAATGTGCACTGGTGGAGGGATGTGTGTTTGATCATTGTGTGATTGTAACCCAAATATGAAAGCTTGTAACTATCTCATGGTGATTCAGTAAATTTTTTTTAAGAAAGAGTAATTGCTATTCCTTCTATCACATATTAGATGGCCCATATAAACAAATGCCATGGAAACCTATAATTTATGTTGAGCTCCCCAATAAATAAGTACAGAGAGATACTGCTTAAGCTAACTAAATTTTCAGAGTCCATACTGTGCCAAGAAAGAATATATTAAATTATCTCCTCCAAACAATCTGCTGAACTTCTAATATACAAATAAAGGAACTGAGACATAGGTGTCTGAAGCAACTTCTCCAAGAATACACAGCCAGAAACAGACAGAACTGAAGGCAACTGCCTGGAGAACACATCCTTAACCACTGGTCTCCAAAGCAAAGCAGGGCTAGCTGGAACTATAGTGATAAAGTAGACTTGTCTTCAAGGAGTCCATAAGAGAAGAGAGAGAGAGAGAGGAGAGAGAAAAGGAAGAAGGAGGAGAGGAGGAGGAGGAGGAGGAGGAGGAGGAAGAAGAAGAGGAGAAGGAGGAGGAGGAGGAGGAGGAGGAGGAGGAGGAGGAGGAAGAAGAGGAGAAGGAGAAGGAAGAGGAGGAGGAAGAGGAGATACTTTAATATAGTGTTATAGACGCAAAGGAGCTCTATAAGAATACACAGAATTAGGGCCAGAGAGAACCTAAAGAACTCAATGCATGGCTGCATGTGGGATGCCCAGGGTCCACCCCCAGGACATATGGTCCCCGAGCACATAGCCAGAAGTAGCTGTACCAGGTATCATCTCTCCCTCATAAAAGAATAGGCAGAAGTAGTAGAAAAATAAAAAGCTAGAAGAAATTTTAAAAGAATTAGTAACTAATGTATTTATATGTAACGACCATATATTTGTTGATGGAGCGATAGCACAGCGGTAGGGCATTCGCCTTTCACACGGCCAACCCGTGTTCGATTCCTCCACCCCTCTCGGAGAGCCCGGCAAGCTACCGAGAGTATCGCACTCACGCGGCAGAGCCTGGTAAGCTACCTGTGGAGTATTGGATATGCCAAAAATAGTAACAAATAAGTCTCACAATGAGAGACGTTACTGGTGCCCGCTCGAATAAATCGATGAGCAATGGGAGGACAGTGACAGTGACATATGAGCAAATATTCTATAATAATATACAGATTTAGCAATTAACAGTCTAAGTAAGAACAATAAGGTCATGAGGAGAGTGACAGTAGAGCAGGTGGGTGCTTGCCTTGCATGCAGCAGACCTGGGTTTGATTCTGGCACCACATACCTGACCTGACCAACCCCAACCCCACCTTGGGAGCCCCTGTCCAGGTCAGCAAGTGATGTCTCTTTTGGTCACAGACCCAGGTTTCTTTTTTTGCGGGGGAGGGGTGTCACCCAGTGATGCCCAGGGGTTCCTCCTGGCTCTGCACTCAGGAACTACTCCCGGAGCTGACCATATAGGATGCCAGGGATTGAACCTGGGTGAACTTCATGCAAGACAGACACCCTCCCCACTGTAATACCACTCCAGCACCTGGCTCTTTTAATTTTTAATTTTTTATAAAGTTGTTCACACTAATTGTTTACATTCACTATTTCAATACCAATGCCACCATCATTGCACCACCACCCCTGCCTGTCCCTTAGATGCTAAATTTTGTAGGTAGAATAATGAATGCTTTTATTATATCTAAAATGAATGGGTGGTTTTAGAACTTTAAGTCCTATAGACCAGTGATTTCCGATTGTTGCTCTGTCAGTGCCAGTGTCCAGGTATAAAGATGGTGAAACTCCCCGCTACAGACACTTGCAGGTCACATTGTTCTTTCTATGGTAAAGCTTTCACTGCCCCATGAGATTTTGTTTGTTTTAAGCCACTGACAGTGCTCAAAGCTTACTCCTGACTCTGTGCTTTGGGGTCACTTCTGGCGGGGTTCGGGGTACCATATGTAGTGCAGCTTGGGCGCGTGCAAGATAAACACTCTACCTCCTGTACTGTTGCTCCAGCCCCTCCCCATAATATTTTTATTCAACTATTTTTTTGTTTTGGGGCCACACCCAGTGATGTGGTTACTCCTGGCTCTCCACAATATCTTAACTTGTGTTGATTTTTAAGGGGTTGAAGATTTAAAATTGTGGAGTGACATGAATCTGAAAATCCCACGTCTGTGTCAGTACCTCCCACCCAGTCAAAACTCAGTATCTACTGAATGTTTTCAAAGTAGAGTAGGCAGGTGGAGAGGGGGTGAGAACAACTGGGGAGAAAATAATTCATCCCAAATGAAAGCCATTTCCAGCTCAACAAATTCATTCTAAACATCACTAAAAATAAAAATATCCTAGTTGTTCCCCTACCTCTGCGGGAGGGAGGGGGGCCGAAGGAAGATTCGGGTTTGGGCCACACCCAGCAGTACTCAGGCTTACTCTGGCTCTGAGCTCAAAAACCACTTCTGACTGATTCAGGGGACATATAGGGTGCTGAGGATCAAACTTGGACCAGCCACATGCAAGGAAAGGGCACTAACCACTCAACTCTCTCCAGCCCTGAAAATATTCTAGTTTTAATAGTCACTTTCCTGAAACAGCACAAGGCTCCCATTATTCTTAACTTCAATTTTATGATGTCTGATTTGTACCCCATTCCTTTTATTAAAACTGAGTATCAATCAGGAATTTCAGTAAGGATCCTTAGATTTGATACCAGGCTTTAGTTTGGGTGCTAATTAAGTACTTGATGATAGCATATTTCAAAGTAGTTTTTCCAAATCCACTACTTGAAAAAATCGTAATTTAAGTCCAAAGCTTCCCTTAAAATATATTGCTTTCCTCTTGTTCCCTTCATCTTCAATATATAGTTTGCTACTAAAGAAATTGAGCTAATGGGAAATAAGTTGCTTTTAACAAGTTACTTTTAAGATTTGATATATTGCAATATTGATTAAATTTGAGCTATCCAAACAAATTAATTTGAAATTATAAGTATCCAACAAAACATAAGAGCATACAATGAAGTTTGCATGAAAAGGTTTAATGGTATACTATAAAAGGAAAAGCTGAAAGTACCATATATGACTCAGGCAATAGTCAAACTACTGTATTAGTAGTTTAAAATAATGAAGTCAATTTATATGGACTAACAATGAGTTATCAAAAAATGTTAGTGAAAGGCACAAGCTGTGAAATATGTATAGTAAAACAACAATGATACATGAGACTTTCTTCCCAGGTCTGAACATTACTAAATAACACAGAGAACTGAGTAATTAAACCACCTAAATTTAGCCAACTGATCTTTGACAAATGAGTAAAGACAGCTCAATAAAGATAATTTCTTCAAAACATTGATGATGAAATAATTGGGCATCTGCATGCAAATAAAAGGAATTCACATAATTCTTCTACCCTTCATCATAAAATAAATAATATCATAGATCTGAATGTGAACTTTTTACAAACTGTAAAGCTCCTACAAGGTAATACAGGAGAAAATCAAGATTAACTTTGTGAATATTGATATCATTTAGATTCAGGATAAAAAGTCATATTCCATGAAAAAGTAATCTACAAAGTTGTACTTCATTAAAATTTAAAGCTTCTTCTCTGCAAAATAAGATGATGTGAAGAGAATGAGAAGACAAGCCACAAGCAAGAGGGAAATATTCATGGAAAAAATCTGAAAAAATATGTTATCAAAAATATATAGAGAACTGTTAAATAGAAGGAAAACACAAAATGCTAAGACATAACCAAAGACCTTAATATATTGCTTGCCAAAAAAGAAAGATATGCAGGTGACAAATTAGTGTATGAAAACATATACTACACCTTATGTCATAAAAAATGGTCCCCCAAAATGATACATCACTGCACATCTACCAGAATGCCAAAAATCTGGAACACCGACAACACCAAGTAATGCTGAGGATGAGGAGCAGCAAAAACTCTGATATATAATTGTTGGAATTCAAAATGATACAGACATCTTAGAAAAGTTTGGCAATTCCTTACAAAACTTAAAGATACTGTTGCCATAATGATCCATCTCCTTCGAATTTACCCAAGAATTGAAAACTATATCTACACAAAAACCTGCAGATGGATGTTCACAGGATCTTTATTTATAACTTCAAGAGCTTACAAGCAATCAATATGCCTTTCAGGACATGAATTGACAAATACATTGTGACAAACTCAGTCAACAGAAGAACCTAATTTCAAGAAATAAAATGCAAATTCCACTGAAATATTATTTAGCAGTAAAGAAGAAATGAGCAATCAAGTCACATAAAAGACACATATAAACTTCAAATACATATTATTAAATGAAAATAATCTATCTAAAAAAAGAAAAGAAAAGAATATCTGAAAAGACTACATACCACCACATTCCAACTGTGTGATGTTTTGGAAAAGGCAAAACTATGGAGATAGCAAAAACATCAGTGGCTACATGGTTAGAGAGAAGGACAGATGATTTAGTAGAGCACAAAGGTTTTTTAGAACACCGGAAATACCTTATATGATTATAATAATTACTTGTTATACTTTTATTCTCCAAACACATACACTATTGAATACCAAGTGTGAACCTTAATATAAATTATGAATTATAAGTCATTATGTCAATATAAGTTCATGTTGCAACAAATGTATCATTCCAGTGGGCACTTTTTAAAATTTTATTTTTATAAAGTTGTTCATAATAATTTATTACATTCAATATTTCAACACCAATTCCACCACCATTATAGCTTCCCATCACCATAATTTCAATTTTTCCCATAACGACCCAAATCTGCCCCAAAGGAAGATGTTAAATAATTTATTTTGTATTGCCTGTTATGAATAATCCAGTAAAAATGATCAAAAAGGTTTCCTTAGAGGAGAGTGTGTGAAAATTATTGTACCTCACCTTCGAGCCATTAAGCCCTTATATACGAGATCACTAACATGCTGTTGCACATTGAGCCTTATGTGCTTATATATTTTTTTCTAATCAAGATCAGTTGCCTTCTACTTTACACCCCATCAAATTGGTATATCAGTGGCATAAAGTATGAGATGATGCGTGGCCACAGAAGCAGCCATGCCCTCCAGGAATTCTAAACTTTTAAATAAAGTGATAGATCTCCTTCCCCTTGCCCCATTGGGACTCTGAGATGACGCCCACAAACTATCCCTGACTACTAATTAAGTTCCGACATGGCCATGATCCAGAGACACACACACGAATCTCGGAACCGAGCAGCTCGCTGCAGAGATGCCTCCAGACTTTGCAATAGGCCACTTTCGCTGGGCCACTCCAGACTGGAACAGGTGCTGTCCCTCCACCTGCCTCCTAGAAATCCTGGTGACCATCATCTTCTAGAACCCAACAAAACGTCCAGATACAAGGGAGCAGACGCAGCAAACGCCAGCCTCACAGGACAGGGGAGGAGCCCACAACTGCCCCCCAGCTACTTATTAAGCTCCTACACAGCCATGATCCAGAGACACACACACGAATCTCAGAAACGAGCAGCTTGCTGCAGAGATATCTCCAGACCCCAATTATTAAAATCTTAGAATTCCTAGCGTGACATTAAATGCTATCCATAATAAGCAATACAAAATAAATTGTCTAGCATTGCCTTTTTGTTAGGTTTGAGTGATATTGGGACTGTTGTTGAAATATTGAATGTAATGATACTAAAAAGAGAGCATTGTCGAAATTGTCTGCCACACAGGCAGGGCAAGGGTTGGGAACGAAGGGGAAGGGTTGCTCAATTGTAGCACTGCAGCACCGTTGTTCCATTGTTCATGTTAATAGATTTCCTTGAGTGGGCACCAGTAACGTCTTCATTGTCAGACTTGTTGTTACTGTTTTTGGCATATGGAATACACCATGGGTAGCTTGTCAGGCTCTGCCCTGTGGGCGGGATACTCTCGGTAGCTTGCTGGGCTCTCCAAGAGGGATGGAAGAATCGAACCCGGGTCAGAAAAGTGCAAGGCAAACGCCCTACCCACTGTGCTATCACTCCAGTCCATCGTCAATGTGGAGAGGGACGAATTTACTATGCAACCTCTGGAAGTTTTATTATTTAAGTCAGGCAGCATGAAGAGCAGACATGATTTTTTCTGTTTCTCATCTTCCACAAGAAGCCGAAGAGTGAGTTCACTGTGTATCTGGGGTGATGTCTGTGACTAGTCTCCATTGTCCTAAGAAGGAGGCCATAGGGTCCTCTGGCCTCTGGCGTTTCATTCTGTAGGCCTCCATTTCTTCCTCTGTGGGCTCCCAGATTTCATAGATTTTATTGTACGGCCACTTCCTCTCATCAATCTGCATGATCTCCTTGACATGAAGAAGGCGTGCCTTCTTGGTATTCAGCACCTTCTTCAGTTTTTCGTGTTTCTTTTTTTCATCATCACTGTCTAAACTACTCTATACACACTATACACATTGTCTGAACTACTCTATAACTCCATACACAAAGTAAATTGAAAATGAATTTTAAAATCTATATGTTAAAAATTCGAAAATATAAAATGTATAGTGGATAGTGGATAAAGAAGGATATAGTGGATAAAGAAGGCTTCAATTCTGTTGAGACTGAGGCGGTCATTGAAGCCCTGGCCAAACAGGGCGTTCAAACTCAGTATATCAAAATCCTCTGCGAGCTGTATTGTGGATTCACCACTAGGATCTCACCATTCTACAAGGAAGTGATCATTGATGTAAAGAGAGGGGTGCGGCAGGGTGATACCATTTCACTGAAACTCTTCCATGCCACCCTCGAGAACATCATGCGACAACTGGAATGGGAAGGAATGGGAGTGAAGATAGACGGTCGGCAATTACACCACCTCCCCTTCGCTGATGACATCATTCTCATAACGCCAAACATTAGCCAAGCGGCACAAATGCTGGCTGACTTCAACCACGAGTGTGGAAAGGTCAGATTGCAGCTGAATCTCAACAAGATGATGTTCATGAAAAACGAACTGGTCCCTGAAGCTCCATTTTCTCTCAATGGAACGAACATCTCTGAATACAGCAGCTCTGTGTACCTGGGTCGAGAAATCAATGAGGAACAACTTGGTGCCAGAACTGCACAGGAGGAAGAGAGCAGCGTGGAATGCCTTCAAAAGCATCAAAGAAGTGGTTAAGAGAACAAAGAACCTCCAACTTCGGGCACATCTTTTCGATTCCACCGTTCTTCCTGCACTAACATATGCCTCAAACTAACTACACAAATAGGATGAGAATGCTATTAGGGTATCCCAAAAAGGAATCGAAAGAGCTACAATAGGAGTATCAAGTCTCACTCAAGTGAGATAAGGAATCCGGAGTTCTGACCTCCATCTACGGTTAAGAATCATGGACGCTGTCTCGTTTGCCAAGGAATCAAAAATCAGATGGGCCAGTCATGTAATGCGATTCAGAGACGACCGCTGGACTAGAGCTATTACCGACTGGACTCCATGGGATGTCAGAAGACCTCGTGGCCGCCCACCAACTAGATGGTCAGATTTCTTTGTCAAATCCCTGAATGAATGATTTGAGGCTCCTCCTGTGCCTGGAGCACACAGATATCATTGGGCTGCACTAGCACGCGACAGGGACAAATGGAGACATTACTGGTGCCTGCTCGAGCAAACCGAAGATCAATGGGATGACAAGTGATAAAATGTATAGAAAATTACATAAATGAAACATTTTAGGGTTTCAGGAAAATTGGTGACTTAGGTCTCAATCTCACAGTAAGGGAAATAAAAACAAAGTAAAAAATTTAACTGCAATGCAGTTAAAAAGCTTTTTACAGCAAAAATAGTACTACTAGAAGAAAATATACCTTTCTGAACTGGAAAATGTATTTTTATATTCTGATCTAATGAGTTTAATATGCAAAGTAAAAAAATTACCTATGAAGCTAAACACAATGGCAAAAACAATTTTTAGCAAAGAGCAATAGACGCTTCTCCAATGAGAGCATGCAGGATCCCAACAGGTACAGAAAGAATGCTGATCATCAGCTAATATTAGGAAAATGCAAATCAAAACCATAATGAGGCATCACATCAAACTGTGAAAATGACTTACATGAAAATATAATAACAAATAGTGTTGGTGAGGAAATGGAGAAAATGGAATGCTTTTACTTTTTATGTCGAATATAAATTGATGCAACCATTTTGGAAACCTAAAGAATCTTCTCAGGAAACTAAAAATAGAACTACCATATCCTCAAGTAATTCTATTTTCTAGGCACATATCTGAAAAAAAACCATGAAATCAGTAGATTAAAAATTCTATCAATTCCAGTGTCTATTTCAATATTATTTGGGGTGGGGGGGCTGGAGTGACAGTACATTTGCCTGGCACACAGCCAACTCAGGTTTTATCCCAAGCACCCCATATGGTTTTCTGAACCCCTGGAGTGATCCATAAGCACAGAACAAGGAGTAAGCCCTTCACTCCATTGGGTGTGGGCCCACAAACAAGCAAAAAAGTTCAGCATTATTTGCAGTAGCTAACATATGAAAACAACAGAAGTGCCCATCTAAGGATGATTGAATAAAGAAGAAATGTTATGCAGACACAATGGAATACTATTCAGTTTTTCTATACATAATTTTATTTTTTTTTTAATTTTATTGAATCACCATGTGGAGGGTTACATAGTTCTCAGGATTATGTCGGTTATACAGTTCTCAAACACCCTTCACTTCACCAGTGCCCATCTTCCATCACCAACCCCCCCAGTATACCTGCCGCCCCCTCCCACCTCCCCAGTCCCAACCCTTGCACATGATATGTTTCACTTCGTTTACGCCTTATTTCGATTACATTCCATGTTTCAACACACAACTCACTACCGTTGTTGGGGTTTCCCCCAAAAAAGAAAAGCAGTCCTATTGCCAAGGAGGCATTTGATAGTTCTCCATTGCTAAGAATATAGAGATATTAAGTCCTGCTGTTTGTTACATAGTTTTTCTTTTTCCCCCTTGCCCCGCGCCACCGAGTTCACGCCTGTTTTAGTAATCGCCACGCTGCCTGACAAGGGAAAAAAAAACCGCAAAGGATGGTTATTTCCCATCATCAGCAGGCGTGGGGCTCTGGCTTAGTTGATAGACTTGTAGAGTATCTGCAAGCAGTCTCTGGAACCGAAGGTCTTGCGCTGGTATCGGCTCCGGCTCGAGATTCCACCAGCGTCCCGCTGTTCCTTGTACATAATTTTTCCCCTTATATCCCATTCCCACGCCACCAGGTCTGTTTGCTTAATGGACATCACACTGTAGTTGATGACACACCGCGTTTCTTCCCGAGAAAGAAGAAAATTTCTTCTCAGCCGGCGTGAGGATATAGCTTAGTTCAGTCTAGTGAGATGGCTACCACTTTGATTGCCTTCAATATTTCAGCAACAGACTTACTATTAGGATCTCCCACAAAAGTCCGCCCCATTAGAAAGGAACCATTACATATTGCTCATACTAAGATGACATTAAGTCGCGCGGCCGCGCGGTTTTGGGTTTCTGTATAAAGTCCAGGGAAAGTACAACCAGAAATAACATCACTACAAACTTTTACCCTTTTATGGTGCTCATAAGATGGAGAAACCTAGAGAGAGGCTCGGCGTCTCCGTTTTGCGCTCAGGAAAACCGCGGCCCCTGCGCTGTGCTCAGGAGGGAGGAGTTGAGAGAGAGACAGGTTAAAAGAATTGGGGAATGCCCGGGTCCCACAGCTTCAGCACGCCGTGGGGTCTCTGGTCCCATGCCGGAATTAGTTCAGTGGGCCGCTTGGAGTCCGAGGGCGCTCCCTCGGGCCCCTCCATCATGCTCCTTCCACAGCCGGGTCCAAAAGTCTATACATAATTTTAATTGGATCACAGTGAGGTACACAGTTATAGTTATTCATGATTTGGTTTCAGTCATATAATGTTCCAACACCCATTCCTTAACTAGTGTACATTTCCTACCACCAATGTCCCCAGTTTCCCAGTTTCCCTCCCCACAATCCGCCTTCTCCCCTCCTCTATGGCAGGCACTTCTCTCTCTCTCTCTCTCTCTCTCTCTCTCTCTCTCTCTCTCTCTCTCTCTCTCTCTCTCTCTCCCTCCCTCCTCTCTCCTTCTCTTTGTTGTTTTTTAAAAGATGAAAATTTACCATTTGCATAAAAAAGGAAAGAACTCAAAAGATTATGCAAAATGAAACCTGAAACTGGTGAAGAGAAAAACAAATATTAAATAGTTTTACAGTGGGAAGAAATAAAATTTAAGCTCAAAAATATAAAAGTAGACCAGCAGACATGGATGACAAAATGAAAGTTACCAAAGGGGAAGAGAGTGGTGGTAAGAGAAAGTAAGGAGGGGATTACGGAGAATAGCAGACATTAAGTTTTTAATTTATCTGAAAAATAAGAAAAAGAAAAGCACCCAGATACTGTCAGGCAACTATGTATGCAACAGAAACTTAAATCATGAGTTATAATTCCTTAGTGGAAGAGATCGCTAATGTCAATGAAGAACAGCTTCCAAAAGGGCAGTATGCTTTCTAACTATCCCAATTTAAGGATGCTGCTAACTGTTGAGAGTCAGGACTGCTTGGCATATGCTTGAACCTCAACATGATGGTGTTCTTTACTATGAAACAAACAAAGGCAGTAAAAGGCAGTGTGACCCCAGAGTCCTCGCCAACTGCAAACCCTCTGAACTGTTAGCTTTCTATGGGAAGTTCACTACATCATGACTGACTGAATCATTAACCTTTGAGAATCAATACAGTTCCTCTCCCTGGAGGTGGGGTGGATGTAGAGTGAGGGAGAGTGGGAGTAAAATATCCACCCCTTAAATCAAAAGACAGGCTCCACATCTCTGGGTGCTTTCCAAAATTTACCTGATGGCATAACAGAAGATAACTGTATGCATCCTTCTCATCAGATCAGATTCCAAGAGTTTGAGAAGCTGTGTACCAGGAATAACAGATAAAGATAAAATAACCATGTATATAATAACTTTTCCTATAAATCTCAGTATCAGCTATCTTTTTAAGATGAAGCTATCAACACTTTGTGTCATTTCATCTTTATTTATCAAATAAATTATAAATTTCTGAGACCAGAGAGATAGACTGGAGGTTAAGGTACTTCCCGTGGTTTGACCCCTTGTTATCACAGATGGTTCCACTACAAGTATCACCAGGAGTGACCACTAAGCACAGAACCCCTGAACGATGCCTGGGGTACACCCATTCCCATACAAAAATCAAAAATGTAAAAATTGCTGAAGAAGACTTTTTATTTATATTCCTTATAGGAATTATCAAAATTACATTTTTAAAATAATTGAATAAGCAAATTTGTAAGTGAATTAAAGTTAGTAAGTTAAAAGCTAATGTGCACAAATAAAGAGAAAACTCAATACTTTCTGTTTGAAAAGAAAAGTGGTAGAAGTGAATCACGATTTAATAATATGTAAAATCATTATTCATCAGCTCTCAATTAAGATGCCATCTCAGTGGAAATTTCATTTCACTGGATCAGATAATTCACAATCTGTTCTATTGTAGGATATACAATATTTATCATTTTAGATCTTGTATGTTCAGGACACATTTTTATTAGTTTTTTTTTTCAGAGACATAGGTTACTGATTATGATCTGCATCAAGTTGTCAAACATTCTTGTTTATGCATGCTCACTCTCTGAGTTTTGGGCTTGAAAACCAGTAACGTGACAGGTTAGATGAAAAGGTTGTGGGAGCTCCGTGACCTTAGTGCCTTGAATTCGGAATTGTACATTTTCCAAACAGAAAATTTCTTTTCAAAAGGTGACTCAAAGTCAATTTCTTCTATTTCCTTATGACTTCTAATTTTACAAGTCAGGAGTCTGAAACTGAGTATGATCAACTTTGTTGAGTGAAGACATTTAAGCTGAAGAATTCAACAAATAAAAGGGAGAAGAACGGGCATTTCAGAGAGCAGAAGCAAAATAACTCTGAAGAAACTGAATTCAAAACGGGCATCCTAACTATGAAAAGGTTCATGCATATAAAACTCAGAGCTAACCTCACATTACTGGTGAAAGATTAAATACTTTCCCCTTCCCCCTAAGATCAGGAACAATGAATATATTCCATCCTTCATTTCTACTTAACATTGCAATTAAAATTCTTGCCAGAACAATTAACAATAAAATAAAAAATCATCCAGAGTAAAAAAAATTAAAATTATCTCAATTTTCATGTAACACTAAAATAAGGAAAAATCTAAGTATGATGTACAAATAATTTGTTATAAAATTAGAAAAAGTCTATTTCAGGCCAAAGCATTAACACACTAGGCAGGGCACTTTCTCAGTGCATGTGATCGACTCAGGTTTGATCCTGGCATCCCATATGGTCCTCTGAGCATCACCAGGAGTAATTTCTGAGTGCAGAGCTTGGAGTAATTTCTGAGCATTGCCAGGAATTATCCCTGAGCATTACCAAAACCTGGCAAAACAAAACAAAACAAAACAATTTCTTCTTGGTACATGAATGTTCTATTATACAGAAACTACTTTTTGAAACTTTATCTAATCTGGATATGAAAATTTATAATTATAATTATATTGATAATTATCATTTAAGAAAATAATTTTGAATATTTTAACAAAATAAATAATATTATTAATGTCAAGCATCTCATAAAGCAAAAATAATGAAGACCAAAAGAGATTGGAATCTAAGACAGGTTGGAGCCAAGAGGATAAGGTTGGCCTATGGATAACTTCCTGCTTCATTATGCTGTAGCACTGTAGCACTGTCATTCTATTGTTCATCGATTTGCTTGAGCGGGCACCAGTAACGTCTCCATTGTGAGACTTGTTACTGGTTTTGGCATATCAAATATGCCACGGGTAGTTTGCCAGGCTCTGTCATGCGGGCAGGATACTCTTGGTAGCTTTTTGGGCTCTTCAAGAGAAACGGAGGAATCGAACCCGGGTCGGCTGCATGCAAGGCAAATGCTCTACCCACTGTGCTATCGCTTCATTATGCTAAGTATAATAATTTTGCATAGTAAAATTCACACTCTAAAAGATGCTTTTTAGTTATCTATACTAAATTCACTTCAATTGATGAGTTTATACAAAATGAAGCCAATCAAAAGGTAAACTTAGAATACAACAACTCATCAAAAAGATCATACACCACGACCAAGAGGGATTCATCTTGGGGATTCAAGGATGGTTTAACATTTGGAAATCAATCAACATAACCCACCATATCAACAAAAGCAAAGATAAAAACCATATTATCATTTCAATAGATGCAGAGAAAGCATTTGACAATATCCAACACCCATTAGTGATGAAAACTCTCACCAAAATGGGTTTTAGAGGAACTTTCCTCAAGATAGTCAAAGCCACAAACCTATGGCAAGCATTATTCTCAATGGAAAAAAACTTAGGACCTTCCCTCTAAGATCAGGAACAAGACAAGGATGTCCACTCTCACCACTTCTGTTTAACATAGTACTGGAAGTATTTGCAATAGCAATTAGGCAAGAAAAAGACATTAAGGGCGTACAGATAGGGAAGGAAGAAATCAAGCTCTCACTATTCGCAGACGATCTGATACTATACCTAGAGAAACCTAAAACCTCTACCAAGAAACGCTTAGAAAGAAGAGACTTGTAGAGTAAAGTCGCAGGTTATAAAATCAATACCCAAATATCCATGGCCTTCCTATACGCAAATAACGAGACAGAGGAAAGTGACATAAAAAAAAACAATCCCATTCACAATCGTGCCCCAGAAAATCAAGTACCTTGGAATCAGCCTAACTAAAGAGGTCAAGGATCTCTACAAAGAAAACTATGAAATGCTAATCAATGAAATAAAAGAGGACACGAGGAAATGAAAACATATTCCCGGCTCACGGATAGGAAGAATGAACATTGTCAAAATGGCAATACTCCCCAAAGCACTGTACAGATTCAATGTGATCCCTATAAGGATACCCATGAAAAACTTAAAAAAACTGGAGCACACACTCCTGAAATTCATATGGAACAATAAATGCCCACGAATAGCTAAAGAAATTCTTGGGAAAAGGACGATGGGAGGCATCACCCTCCCCAACCTCAAACTCTACAATAAAGCGGTAATAATCAAAATAGCATGGTACTGGTCCAAAGGCAGATCTGCAGACCAATGGAACAGGCTGGAATATCCCTACACACAACCCCAATTGTACAAACATCTAATCTTTGATAAGGGAGCAAGAAATGTGAAGTGGAGCAAGGAAAGTCTCTTTAACAAATGGTGCTGGCATAACTGGACAACAACTTGCAAAAAAATGGGTTTAGATCTTGACCTATCACCATGCACAAAATTCAGATAAAAATGGATTAAAGACCTCAACATCAGACCAGAATCCACAAGGTACATTGAAGATAAGGTGGGCAAAACTCTCCACGACATTGAAGCTAATAGTATCTTCAAAGATGACATGCCACTGACCAACCAAGTGAAAACAGAGATAAACAAATGGGGCTATATTAAACTAAGAAGCTTCTGCACCACAAAAGATACAGTGACCAAAATACAAAGGCAATCTACAGAATGGGAAAGAATATTCACCCAATACCCATAAGATAAGGGGTTGATATCAAGGATATACAAGGCACTGGTTGGAACCTACAAGAAGAAAACATCTAACCCCATCAAAAAGTGGGGCAATGTAATGAATAGAAATTTTCTCAAGGAAGAAATATGAGTTGCAAAAAGGCACATGAAAAAATGCTCTTCATCACTAATCATCAGAGAGATGCAGATATAAAAAACCATGAGATACCACCTCACACCACAGAGACTGGCACACATCCAAAAGAACAAAAGCAACTGCTGTTGGCACGGATGTTGGGAGAAAGGGAACCTCTTATACTGCTGGTTGGAATGCCGATTGGTTCAGCCCTTTTGGAAAACAGTATGGTCGCTTCTCAAAAAATTAGAAATTGAGCTCCCATTTGACCCAGCAATACCACTCTTGGGAATATATCCCGGAGAGGCTGAAAAGTACAGTCAAAATGACATCTGCACTTGAATGTTCATTTCAGCACTGTTTACAATAGCCAGAATCTGGAAAAAACCTGAGTGCCCTAGAACAGATGACTGGTTAAAGAAACTGGTACATGTTAGAAAAGATGAAGTCATGACTTTTGCATATAAGTGGATCAACATGGAAAGTATTATGCTAAGTGAAATGAGTCAGAAAGAGAGAGACAGACATAGAAAGATTGCACTCATTTGTGGAATATAAAATCACAGAATAGGAGACTAACACCCAAGAATAGGAGAGATAAGTACCAGGAGGTTGGCTTCAAGGCTTGGAAGCTGGCCTCACACGCTGGAAGAAGGAGCAGCTCACATAGAGAAGGGAACACCAGGTAAAGTGTAGTTTGAGGACACGCACAGGATGGGAGATGCGCACTGAAAATAGAATATAGACAAACACGATGGCCACGCAGTACCTCTGTTGAAAAACCATAGCACCCAAAAGGAGAGAGATATCAAAAGGGCATGCCCTGCCACAGAGGTGGGGTGGGGTGGGGGGGATTGTGTGGGAGGGTGGGAGGGATACTGGGAACACTGGTGGAGGGTACTGGGCACTGGTGGAGGGATGTAAACAAAATGCAATCATGAAAGCTCATAAGTTTGTAACTGTAACTCATGGTGATTCACTAATTTAAAAAAAAAGTAAACTTACAGTACACTGATGCACTGAGTATGCATGTGTTATGTCAGAGTGGGTGGAGACAGCAATGGGAGAGGTCATTGAATATTCTACATAAACACTAAAGACTAGTATATTCCCAGATACCAAAACATTTCCTAGTGAGTGTAGGAATAAAATGGGGGGAGTATAAAAGATAAAAGAAAACTAAGACATTTTAAAATAAAAAAATTTCAGACCCTGCGCTTCCCGCTTCTCCATCCAGGTGCACAAGCCCTCCTCAGTGGGCGCCCCAGCTCTCTACGCCAGCATGCCCGCTGGACCTCTGGACCTGACCTCAACCCAGTGTCCCAGAAGGGCGTGGCCTCTGTGGTAGTGGGAGTGGCCTTCACTGGAGGGGGCGTGGTCTCTGGGGGAGGCGGCCGCAGTTATTTTCCCCTGTTTTAGTATACTTGACAGACATCTCAATCCCCATTACCTAACTTTGTGGAGCTCTCCCCAGCTACCTCAAACAGAAAAGGCAAATAAGCCACTAGCCTACTCCAATTGCACCAAAATATCGGTGAGCACAAATCCTGTCCACTTACACCAGATTACTCTTGAGTATAGGAAGATATACAAGCCCAATGTAAAAGAACACATCCTCCAAACCTTCTTTAGAAACCTCACAAAAAGAGAACAGATCAAGTGAAGTGGAAGGTCCCACCTCCAAACAACTGAGACAGCATGAAGAAATAGCATAAATCCCCACAGCAAGGAGAGGATGAAGAAAAGAGTCCAGAAGCCTCAGCAGGGGGTTCCCACAAATATGATCTCTCTGATAAAGAATTCAGAGAAGAAATTCTGAGAATGTTCATCGAATTTAAAGAAATAGTAGAGCAGTCAGTGAAGAAAATATGGGAAGAAATGAGAGCAGAAATAAGAAAGCTACATTCAGAAATATCACAAATAAAAGACTAAGTAGAGAAATAAAAAACACAGTGGGAACCCTCAACAGTAGAATAGCTACAGGTGAAGATAGAATTAGTGAGCTTGAAGATGAGCAGCAGAAAGCCCACAGGCTACAATAAACAATTGGAAAGGACCTCAAAATAGCTCTAGGGAGAATCAGAGACCTAGGGGATGATTCCATGAGGAATAACATAAGAATCATCAGAGTTCCTTGGGGCTGGAGCAATAGCACAGTAGATAGGGCGTTTGCCTTGCATGTGGCTGTATGGTCCCCTGAGCACTGCCAGGAGTAATTCCTGAGTACAGAGCCAGGAGTAGCCCCTGTGCATTGCCAGGTGTGACCCAAAAAGCAAAAAAAAAAATCATTGGAGTTCCAGAAGGACAGGGAGGCAACCCTAATGAGAAAGCCACAGTTAAAGAAATCATTACTGAAAAGTTCCCAGAGCTGGATAATACAGACGTCCAGATCCTAGAAGCCCAAAGGGTGCCAGCTAGAAGAGACCCTAAAAAAAGACTCCAAGACATCATAGTCAGAATGATGGATGCCACAGATAGGGACACAATGTAGCAAGGTCAAAAAAAGAAATCACATACAAAGGAGCACCCCTTAGATTCACAGCAGACTTATCAGAGGAAACCCTCCAAGCTAGAAGATAAAGGTGTGATATAGTTAAAAAACTCAATGAAATGAATGCCTCACCAAGAATACTATATCCGGCTAAGCTCTCACTCAAACTCAAAGGAACCATACACAAATTCATGGATAAACAACAGCTCAGGAACTTCATAGACTCAAAACCAAACTTAAAAGAAGAACTAAAGGGGCTCTTGTAAGAAAAGAAAAACCCCTACAGGCACAACAATCTCCTACAAAAAGATGGCACAAAACTCCATGACAATAATCTCTCTCAATGTCAACAGTCTAAATGCACCCATCAAGAGACAGAGTGGCAAAACGGATTCAGAAACTGAACCCAGCATTCTGCTGCCTACAAGAAACACATCTGAATGGTCAGAGCAAACACAGACTCAAAGTCAAATGGTGGAAAACAATCCTTCAAGCAAACAACTCTCTCAAAAAAGCCAGGGTGGCCTTTCTGCCGCTCCTTTCTGCCGCCCCGCGAGATTGACCCCGGAGGCAACTGAACTACTTTGGACACGAGCAGCGCCCCCAAAATGCCTCCAAACTGTGTGCTCGGAGCTGCTGGCCCAGGCGCCGCCAGCGAGTGATGTAATTACCAAAAGAATTTTCCCTGGACTTCATATAGAAATTCAAAACCGCGCGGCTGCGATAGACCTAATATCTCTTGATTGTCAGCAACGTGTAAATGTTCCTTTTTAGCAGGGCCTACCATGGGTGGAAACTCCAAACAATAGTACTGAGTTTTTTGTTGAAGGGTAAAAGATTGTAGCAATAGAATTTTAGGCAGAATTTTCCCTGGACTTTATATAGAAACCCAAAACCGTGCGGCCAGTGCCGCGGCCACGCGACCTAATGTCATCTAATCATCAGCAATATGAAATGGGTCCTTTGTAACGGGTTGGACTTTGGGGGAACCATAATAGGGTTAAAGTTTGTAGTGACGTGTAATTTCTGGCTGTACTTTCCCTGGACTTTATACAGAAATTCAAAGCTGCGAGGCCACTGCCATGGCCGCGCGACCTAATGTCATTTAATCATCACCAATATGAAATGGTTCCCTTTTAACGGGTCGGACTTTGGTGGGAAATCCTAACAAGAATAGTAAGTCTTTTGCTGAAATATTGAAGGCAATCAAAGTGGTAGCCATCTATATAGACTGAACTAAGCCATATCCCCACGCCGGCTGAGAAGAAATATCCTTCTTTCTAGGCCAGAAACTCGGCGTGGTGTTAAACATAGTATGATGTCCATTAAGCTGACATGGACCTGGAGGCGTGGGAATGGGATACAAGGGAACAAATTATTATGTACTTGGAACAGCGGGACGCTGGTGGAATCTCGAGCCGGGGCTGATACCAGCGTATTACTTTTGGTTCCAGAAACTGCTTGCAGACATTCTACCAGACTATCAACTAAGCCAGAGCCCCACGCCGGCTTATGACGGGAAATAACTATCTTTTTTGGTTTTTGTCCTTTCGTCAGGCAGCGTGGTGATTACTAAACAGGCGTGAACTCGGTGGTGCGGGATGAGGGGGGAAAAAATAGAAAAGCTATGTAACAAACAGCGGGACTTAATATCTCTACATTCTCAGCAATGGAAAGCTATCAAATGCTTCCTTGACAGTGGGACTGTCTTTTCTTTTTTGGGGGGAAACCCTAGCAACAATAGTGAGTTATATGTTGAAACATGGAATGTAACCAAGATAAAGCATAAACGAAGTGAAACTTATCACTTACAAGGGCAGGGACTGGGGGGCGGGAGAGGGCGGGAGGTATAATGGGGTGGTTGGTGATGGAATATGGGCACTGGTGAAGGGAAGGGTGTTTGAGTATTGTATAACTGACATAATCCTGAGAACTATGTAACCCTCCACAAGGTGATTCAATAAAATTTAAATTAAAAAATAAATTAATTAATTAACTAAAAAAAAAAGCCAGGGTGGCCATACTAGTATTGGACAACATAGATTTCAGGCTGAAAAAGATTAGAAGGGACAGCAAAGGCCACTTCTTACTAATCAAGGGATGCATACAGCAGGAAGAACTCACACTCCCAAATGTATATGCACCTAATGAGGGACTAACAAAAATACTTAAAACAACTGCTAACAGATTTTAGGGCGGACATTGCTAGCAACATAATAGTAGTTGGAGACTTCAACACTGCCATATCACCACTGAATAGATCAACAAGATCAAACCTCGGCAAGGGAACACTAGCCTTGAAGGAAGAAATAGAAGAGACAGGGCTAATAGATCTATACAGGGCTTTGCATCCCCATAAAAAAGAATACACATTCTTTTCCAGTGCACATGGAACATTCTCCAAAATAGATCATGCGCTGGGCTGCAAAGCATACATCCATAGAATCAGGAAGATAGACATTGTATCAACTATCTTCTCAGACCATGATGCACTGAAGATAGAACTTAATCATGCACAGACGCAGAGGACCAAACCATGCACCTGGAAATTAAACAACTCAATGTTGAACAATGAGTGGGTCAGGGAGGAAATCAAGGAAGAAATCAAAAGATACCCGGAAACAAATAAGAATGAAGACACAAGCTGCTAGAACCTATGGGATGCAGCTAAAGCTGTGTTAAGAGGAAAATTTATAGCTCTGCAAGCATATGTCAGGAAGGAAAAAAGGGCCCACATAAATAACCTGACCTCACAGATCAAGACCTTAGAAAAGGACCAACAAAAGGAGCCCAAACCCGGCAGAAGGGAAAAAAAATTTAGAGCAGAAATCAATGATATGGAAACCCAAAAAACAATCCATAAGATCAATGAATCTAAGAGCTGGTTCTTTGAGAAAATAAATAGGATTGATAAACCACTAGCAAGACTCACAAAGAAAGAGAGAGAGAATGCTAATAAACCGAATCATAAATGAAAGGGGGACATCACAACAGAAAACAAAGAAATTCAAAAGATCATCAGAGACTACTTCGAAAGTCTGTACACTCTGAAACAAGAGAATCTTGAAGAAATGGATAAATTCCTGGATTCCTATAGCCTTCCAAGGCTGAACCAAGATGATTTGGAGTACCTGAATAGACCTATTACTATCACGGAAATTGAAACTATAATCAAAATTTCCCCAGAAACAAAAGTCCAGGTCCAGATGGATTCACTAGCAAATTCTTCCAAACATTTAAGAGGACCTATTACCAGTTCTTTTCAAGCTTTTCCAGGAAATCGAGGAAACAGAAACACTCCCAAACAGTTTCTATGAGGCACATATCACCCTAATACTAAAAGCAAACAGAGACACCACAAAAAAAGAAAACTACAGGCCGATATCTCTGATGAACATGGATGCAAAGATCCTCAACAAAATATTAGCAAACAGAATTAACAACTCATCAAAAAGATCATACCCCATGACCAAGTGGTATGCATCCCGGGGATGCAAGGATGGTTCAACATTCAGAGGTCAATCAACATAACCCACCATATCAACAAAAGAAAAGATAAAAACCATATGATAATATTAATAGATGCAGAGAAAGCATTTGACAAGACCCAGCACTCGTTCATGATGAAAACTCTCACCAAAATGGGCATAGAAGGGAACTTCCTCAATATAGTCAAAGCCATCTACCACAAGCCTATAGCAAGCATTATCCTCAATGGGGAAAAACTAAGGGCCTTCCCTCTAAGATCAAGGACAAGGCAAGAATGCCCACTCTCACCACTTCTGTTCAATATAGTACTGGAAGTACTTGCAATAGCTGTGAGGCAAGAAAAAGATATTAAGGGCATTCAGGTAGGAAAGAAGAAATCAAGCTCTCACTATTCACATATGATATGATATTATATTTAGAGAACCCCAGAGCCTCTATCAAGAAACTCCTCAAGACAATAGACTTATATAGTAAAGTCGCAGGCTATAAAATCAATACCCAAAAGTCCATGGCTTTCTTATATGCAAATAATGAGAGAGAAGAAAGTGATATGAAAAAAGCAATCCCGTTCAGAATCTTGCCTCAGAAAATCAAGTACCTAGGAATCAGCTTAACTAAGGAGGTGAAGGACCTGTATGGAGAAAATTACAAAATGTTACCCGGCAATACCACTTCTGGGAATATATCCCAAAGATGCAAAAAAGTATAGTAAAAGTGACATCTGCACCTATATGTTCATTGCAGCACTGTTCACAATAGCCAGAATCTGGAAAAAACCCAAGTACCTGAGAACAGATGACTGGTTAAAGAAACTTTGGTAGATCTATACAATGGAATACTATGCAGCTGTTAGAAAAGATGAAGCCATGAAATTCGCATATAGATGGATCAACATGGAAAGTATCATGTTAAGTGAAATGATCCAGAAAGAGAGAACAGACATAGAAAGGTTGCACTCATTTGTGGAATGTAACAGAATGGGAGACTAACACTTAAGAATAGTAGAGATAAGTATACAAAAAGGATTACTCCACAGCTTGGAAGCTGGCCTCATATGCTAGGTGAAGAAGCAGCTCTGATAGAGAAGGGATCACCAAGCAAAGGGTGCTAGGTGGGCCCACTCGGCATAGGAGGTACAACACCCAAAAAGAGAGAAAGCGCAAAAGTGAATGCCCTGCCACAGAGGCGGGGTGGGGCAAAGGAGACAGGATGAGGGTGGTGGGAGGGATGCTGGGACCATTGGTAGTGGAAAATGGGCACTGGTGGAGGGATGGGCACTCAATCATTGTATGACTGAGATGCAAGCATGAAAATTTGTAAGTCTGTAACTTTATCTCACGGTGATTCACTAATAAAATTTTTTTTAATTTTCAGAGAACAAAAGAAGGCAGGTAATACAACACATGATTTCCCTGTATAAAGACAAAGAGTCATTTTATAACACATACAAAAAAAGAAAAAGAAAATTCATTTGGTAAACTAAAAATGACTAGTTTTGTAATTCTGCACTCATCACTTCTACAATGTCAATACGAATATTTTAATGGCAGTATTTGTATAGTACCCGCTTTACCATTTATAACATGCTTTTATAAGTGCACTAGTTCACTTCTACATATTCTAGCATAAAGCTGGCATTATTATCATCAAGCATATGAAGAAATGAATTTAAGAAGCATGAGCTAGAGTCAGTAAGTGAAGGAGCTGGATCTTGAGCCAGTTCTGAAGATATGCATCCTTCATAATGGGTGTGAGGACAGAGTGGGGCATAGAATAGGTGTAAGTTTGTATTTCTTAAACTTTTATTTTTAAAAATAAGTTCTAAAAATTATTTTTTCTTATTTGATATTTTCTTCATTTCTTCAATTAAAAGTCACAATAATCCAAATAAACCGAAAACTCAATGTATTTCTCAATCTTTAATTCACCTTCCCAATATATAGATTTTATCACAGTTAATCTTCATTCTTTAATCTGTTGTTTTCTCATGGCCATGTTTTTTCTGCCATCTTTTTTTTCCTCTAATTATTTCATATATAGATATTCTCCATGTTTCTTTCAATTTTAACATATTTTGATTTTGTCACTTTTATTTGACCATAACTCATGATATATTAAATATAAAAATATTAGTATGATAAGAGCATATACTTCAGCAATCAGCATAACTATTATCACAACTACTGAATAAAAATATTGAGAGGAATAAGTCTTGGCTGATCTTTTTTCCCCTTTCTCTGTTCCCAAGTCAATGAACCATCAATTTTTTTAATTTTATCTATATCATTCAAAAAATATCTGCTTTCACTTTTTCACAGGGACCTTCTTAATTTAGTTTGTTCTCTCTCTCTCTTTCTCTCTCTCTTGCACTGTCATTTACAAAGTTGATCATTAGTGTTTCAGGCATACAATGTTCCAACACCAATCACCAATATCCCCAGGTATCTTAACTACCAGTAGCCTTCCAAGAAATTATTTCCATGCTCCTTGTTCTTTCTTTTGTTCTTGCTCTTTTTCACCTACATGATTTCTACTGCCAGCAGAGTTACTGTCCTTAAAGACTATTCCTATACAAAATCATATAATATGCAACAACATGGATGGAACTAGAGAATAGCATGCTGAGTGAAGTTAGTCAGCAAAGAGACAGATACAGAATGATCTTTCTCATATTGGAACTTAAAGATTTGCAGCAAGGTAGCAACAAACGGCAGAAGGCAACACAACATAGCAGGAGAACTGACTCACACAACAGAGTTGGTAGAACATAGAGGGTTCGAAAAGAGGGGCACTGAGGTCTCTGGGTGGGTGCACTGGTTGGGTGTGGTGCTGAAATTATATGCATGAGAGACATTCATAAACAGTACTGTAAATCACAGTCTCAGTCAATGGGAAAAAATACTCCTGTATCAAAAAAAAGACTATACACAGTGGACAGATGAAGGTTTAATTCCTTTAAACTCCTTCTATAGGATGGTCTCAATTTACTCTTTCAAGTTTACCCTAAAAATAAGTTATTTGGTGTATCTAAATGTGCCTTAGACTCACCAAAGACAACTTCTCCATCACCCTGTAACTGGAATGTTCTTATCTCTGCCCTAAATATCTTCCAAGGGCTTAAACATTACTCTCTTTAGAAAAGCTCTGTTTACTATTACATCTACATCCAAAGGAAATATTGACTTTCATTCAAAATCATAATTTTGTACCCTTTTTGCTATATAAAAAGTTCTAAGTAAAGGCTAGTAGAATTTCTAAGTAAATACATTTTGATTTGATATTTCTATTGATAGAAATAATTAAATTAAACTTAATAAAATAAATAATAAATCAACTTATCTTTTTAAATTGCAGATCCCTTTCTGAAGAAAAAAAGAGTATATTCATTTGGACTTTACTTTTCAATCATTCTGTGATCAGAATGAGCTCTGTTAGCATGAACAAACCAAATCAGTAGAATAAGAGTAACGAAGATATAGATTCTATTAAAAGTTCCTATTTATAACTCTTAAATAAAAATCAAAGACATGCTAGAAGGTTATACTCTCTGTTCAGTTTCACTCCATGACCCACAACTTACGACTTCTGTGCTGAGGGGCTATTTTCTAGATGTCACAGACCTACATAAGTGAATTTTAATTCAATTTTTTCTACTCTACTGAAAAACAAGTATTTTTAAAATTTTTTCACTAGGGAATCACCGTGCAGTACAGTTACAGACTTACAAACTTTCGTGTTTGCATTTCAGTCATACAATGATTGTTTACCCATTCCTCCACCAGTGCCCATTCACCTCCAACAATGTTTCCAATATCCCTCCCACCACCTCCACCCCATCTCCCACCTCACCACCCTGATTCTGTGGCAGGGCATTCCCTTTTGTTCTCTCTTCTTTTAGGTGGTGTAGTTTGCAATAGAGGTATTGAGTGGTCATTGTTTCAGTCTATTGTCTACTTTTGGCACACATTATTCAACCCGAATGGATACTCCCAACATCCTTTATTTGGTGTTCCCTTCTCTATCTGAGCTGACTTTTCCCCGAGCATGTAAGGCCAGTTTTCAAGCCATGGAGCAGACCTCCTGTCCTTTTTTCTACTACTGTTGGGTGTTAGTCTCCCATTCTGTTACTTTATATTCCACGGGTTAGTGCAATCTTTCTGTCTGTCTCTCCTTCTGACTCACTTCACTTAACATGATACTTTCCATGTTCATCCACTTATATGCAAATTTTATGACTTCATCTTTTCTAACAGCTGAATAGTATTTCATTGTGTAGATGTACCAAAGTTTCTTTAGCCAGTCGTCTGTTTTGGGGCACTACAGTTTTTTCCAGATTTTGGCTATTGTAAACGGTGCTGCAATGAACATACAAATGCAGATGTCATTTCTACTATACCTTTTTGCCTTTCCAGGAAATATCCCCAGGAGTGGTATTGCTGGGTCAAATGGGAGCTCAATTTCTAATTTTTTGAGAAGCGTTCATATTGTTTTTTTGGAAAACAAATGAATGGGGCTGAATCAGTTGGCATTCCGGAACATCAGCAGTGAAGGAGAGTTCCATTCTCCCAACATCCACACCATCTCCAATTGCTTTTGTTCTTTTGGATGTGGGCCAGTCTCTGTGGTGTGAAATGATAACTCATTGCTGTATTGATCTTCATCTCCCTGATGATTAGTGATACAGGCTGATATCTCTGATGAACACAGATGCGTAGATTCTCAACAAAATATTAGCAAATAGAATTCAACAACTCATCAAAACAATCATACACCATGACCAAGTGGGATTCATCCCAGGGATGAAAGGATAGTTTAACATATGGAAATCAATCAACATAATTCATCATATCAACAAAAGAAAAAATAAAAACCATATAATCATATCAATAGATGCAGAGAAAGCATTTGACAAGATCCAGCACCCATTTATGATGAAAACTCTCGCCAAAATGGGTATAAAAGGGACTTCCCTCAACATAGTCAAAGTTACAAGTGTTGGTGTACAACATCTCACAATCTCAGGCCTAGCTATACTTGGATGTAAAAATTGTTTTTCTGTTACTGTAACTGACTATGTTTACGTTTATGTAACTGACTTTGATACTGTTTCTGTTGACTAAGTTAATTTGCATATTCTGTTATGTGGCTGACTATCATTGGTTAGAACATTAAGCTAGTTAATAAAAGGGGCTGAACAGGCTGTTCTGGGTCACAACACCAGAGATAGTTTGTGATCCTCCGTAAATTATTTCTTTCGCAGGCATATCTCAATGCCTCAGGCCGCCTAACCAAACCTTAGTGCAACAACAAGCCTATGGCAAGAATCATCCTCAATTGGGAAAAACTAAGAGCCTTCCCTCTAAGATCAGGGATGAGACAAGAATGCCCACTTTCTCCACTTCTGTTCAATAAGGACTGGAAGTACTTGCAATACCTGTTAGGCAAGAAAAAGATATTAAGGGCATTCAGGTAGGAAAGGGAGAAATCAAGCTCTCACTATTCGCAGATATGATACTATACTTAGAGAACCCTAAGACCTCTATCAAGAAACTCCTAGAAACAATAGACTTGCATAGTAAAGTTGCAAGCTATAAAATCAATACCCAAAAGTCCATGGCTTTCCTATACGCAAATAATGATAGAGAAGAAAGTGACATGAAAAAAGCAATCCTGTTCACAACCGTGCCTCAGAAAATCAAGTACCTCAGAATCAGCTTAACTAAGGAGGTAAAGGACTTGTACAAAGAAAACTACAAAACGCTGCTTCAAGAAATAAAAGAGGACACTAGGAAATGGAAACATATCCTCTGCTCATGGATTGGGAGAATTAACATTGTCAAAATGGCAATACTCCACAAAGCATTGTACACATTCAATGTGATCCTTATAAGGATACCCATGACATTCTTCAAAGAAATGGAGTGAACACTCCTGAAATCCATATGGAACAGCTAAAGCAACTCTTGGGAAAAAGAAGATGGGAAGAATCACCCTCCCCAACTTCAATCTCTACTACAAAGCAGTAATAATTAAAATAGCATGGTACTGGAACAAAGGCAGAGCCACAGACCAATGGAACAGGGTGGAATATCCTGACACACCCCCAAATATATTATCATCTAATCTTTGATAAGGGAGCAAGAAATGTGAAGTGGAGCAAGAAAAGCCTCTTTAACAAATGGTGCTGGCAAAACTGGACAGCTACATGCAAAAAAATGGGCTCAGATCTCTACCTACAACTATGTACAAAAGTCAGGTCGAAGTGGATTAAAGATCTCAACATCAGACCAGAATCCATAAGGTACATGTAAGACAAGTTTGGCAAAACCCTCCATGACATTGAAGCTAAAGGTATCTTCAAAGATGACACACCACTGGCCAACCAAGTGAAAACAAAGATAAACAAATGGGACTATCTTAAACTATGAAGCTTCTGCACCTCAAAAGAAACAGTGACCAAAATACAAAGACAATCTACAGAATAGGAAATGCTATTCACCCAATACTCATCTGAAAAGGTGTTGATATCAAAGATATACAAGACACTGGTTGAACTCTACAAGAAGAAAACATCCAACCCCATCAGAAAATGGGGTGAGGAAATGAACAGAACTTTTCTCAAAGAAAACATCTGGATGGCCAAAAGACACATGAGAAAACAAGTATTTTTTTAAAAGACTAAAATAAGTTTGTGGAGGATGGTTGTGTGTGTGTGTGAGGGGGGCAGATTGTCCTAAGCTAATTTTTCCTTTGCCAAAAGAGCATAATAATATATCTTATCAGAAGATGAAGACAAGAGTGCACAAAATACCAAACAGAATATCTTGTCCTATAAATTACTGACTCCAAGTATTTGTAAATAATTCAGTTTACATTAGTTTGAAGAAGGGAAAGAATAATTGCATGCACCAATTGCTATTAGTTCCAGGCCAGTTACTGAACTAAATGTCCTACTATATGAAATTATGTTAACAGATAAAAAGTGAAAAACCACTTTTTAACTACATAATTTTTCTCTTCAAGTGAATTTCTAAAATGCCCTGGTATAATCCAATAAATTATCTAATCAATCAATGTGTATTTGAATTATTTCTAATAGCTCACAACCAGAGAAATATTAACTTCTCAGTGCAACTATTCATGTTAGATTATCTATTATAAATTTCACAACAAATTTTTCATTGTATTATATGCAGTTACTAGTTTAGGATTACCTTTATTTTGGTGAGGTTTTTTTTCTTTAGAACAATATGCACCTCTATGTGTCTACTTTCTGGATAACAAATAATTTATAAAGTAATAAGCCATATGATAAATAATAATTTTCTCTATGCATAATTTTTTGGGGGGTGGGGCCATAGCTTGCAGTTCTCTGGGGCTAATTCTTGGCTCTGAACCCAGGGATCACTCCTGGAAGTGCTGAAGACCATATGGGGTGTTGGGGATCAAACCTGGACCGGTTGGATACAAAGCAAGCACCCTACCCACTGTACTATCTCTCCAACCTGTGTATAATTATTTTTAAGTCTTCACATTGGAAAAATAATCTTTTTCCTATTAAAAGAAAATATAATCATATATAACCTTGGCATTCATAAATTTTTCATAATGCAAGTAACTTCAATATCTGTTCTCCAATATAAGGTTTTTCTTGTAATCTTAATTGTCATAACAAAGCACATTAATTTTTTCAGTATTATTTCAGGACAATTTATAAAACTAAAGAAAATTAAAAAATAATTGTAAAATGCCATGAATGAGCTAATATTTAATTTCCTACATTATTTCTGAGAAGGCAATTTTCACATATTTTTGCCTACATAATTACAATAAATTTCAATTTTAATCAAAAGCCTAAAACTCTGGGCTGGAGATATAGTACAATGGGTAGAGTGATTGCCCTCCATGTGACCAACCTGGATTCTATCTCCCATATGGTTTCCTGAGCACAGCCAGGAGTAATTCCTCTGGGCAGAGCCAGGAGGAAGTCCTCACTTCCATTTATCATCTTAGAATTTCAGAAGCTCGCAACCATTTAAGTGGTCATGTGACCTCTCATGATAAACAAAATGAGCAATGGAAAATAAATAATCTATTGTCAGGTGTGGCTAACAGACAACAACAAAAAGAGAAGAAAACTCTCCAATAAAAAATTTTCAAACTATAAAAGCAAATTATAATACAAAATGGATATTGTAATAAATCAAATCTCTCTGAGAGGTCATTTATAATTCATTTATACAGAAGCAAAGTAAAAGTCATTTCTACAGAAATGAGATAAAACTTCCTAGGAGAGTACTAGCCTTTCCTTTTGAAACAAACAGGCTGAATTACTAGCTTCTATAATCAGATAGCCCATTTGTACCATATGGAAAAGTACAGCTCACATACATTTCCACACAAAGAATCCTGAAAGCGCAAAGTACATTATCAACAATTATCAACAATTCAGCCATCTAGGATGCGGAAACAGACTGAATTCATATAGAAAATGCTGGATGTACCTAAAATAATAATAGAGGATTCTTTAAAAGTACCCTAATCTGATATTTGTTACTAATAAAATAATTTTAATTAACAAGGTTTATAACAATTTAGTTTCTCTGCTTCCCTTTAGAAAACATATTTGAAAAAGAAAAATACATTCAACACAGCAGCAGTGAGTCCTGGAGGGCTCCACAACACTGGAGATTTCTCCGGGCCCCATACCGAGCTGATTTCACCGGGGCACCCCAGATGGAGCAGGTGCAGCGTCCCCCGCCTTCTCCAGATGGAATCCCAGTGACCATGAGCTTACACAACCAAGGCCCAGGTACATGGGTTCCACGACTAAGTCTCCAAACCACACAGCAGCAGTGGAGCCAGGCAGTCTCACCCCGGATTCCTATCCGCTCTTGATGCCAGGTGTCACGCCCACAACCCACCTCCGGGTGCCTTTGGCACACCAACAGCCTCGTCCCAGAAACTCCCAATTAAATCCCCAAATGGAATAGCTCCCTACAGAGATGTCTCTGGAACCCAACCATTTATAATCTTAGAATTTCAGAAGCTCGCAATCGTTTAAGTGGCCGTGCGACCTCTCATGATATACAAAATGACCAATGGAAAATAAATAATCTAGCTTCTGCCCCTGGAAGGCCAGATTGAATGGTGGTGGGAAAATTCGAGCAGAATATAATGCTCAAAAAGAGAGAGAGAGAAAGAGTATCTGAGTTAGGGTGAGGACTGGAATGCAGGGGGGAGGATAATGGGGACACTGGTGGTGGATAGTTTGCACTTGTGGGGGGATGGATGTTTGATCATTGTATGGCTGAATCTCAAACATGAAAGCTTTGTAACTCTATCTCACGATGGTTCAATAAAAATAAAATAAAATGAATAAATAAATAAAGTATTTCCAGGGGAAAAAAGAAAGGAAAAATACATTCAATCTAAACAATCTAAATTTTTGTGCTCAGACACAGGAAATGACAATTTCTCTGCCAGTTATTTCTAAACATTTCCAAGGATAAGTCCCTTCCTAATTCCACAATGACCTAGGCTAATTTTCACAAGTGCACTGGGAATCTACACTAATTCACAAACCACTAGACAGTTCTATCCACTCACTTTTCTATATGTTCCTAGAATATCTGACTCACATATCACTTTGCAATTTAGTCATCTAAGATCTCCCCAGAACTGCGGGTTGGTCAGAAATTGGACATAGAAGTGACTACTGATAAACCTAGCTGTAATGGAAATTCAATGCACAGTGAGTCTTCGGTTTTCTTGAGTAAAATAAACAGAAGACAATGAGAGAAGGGGAGAATGAAAAGACTTTTGTGAGTAAGGATTTTTCTTGTCCCCACATTCCCATAATTCCAGTACAGCCATGCCCTTCACACATTTTCCATCTCTCTGAGTAGGGCAAACCCAAGGGCACCACTAGGCATTACTTTCTTTTATTATGTGATTTATTTTTATTTAGGCACTGCAATTTACAAAGTTATCCATAGTGAGCTTCAGGTATACAATTTTTCAACACAAATCCCATCACCAGTATCAATTCCCCACCTGTGCCCCAATAATCCTCCCACCTTCCTGCTTGTCTCCATCACAGACAAATTTCTAAGTTTGGTTATTATAGTATGAATCTCATGCTTTCAGCTTTGTTGATTCAATGGTTAAAATATTTTTATAAAAAAAAGCTTTCCTAAAATGCTAAGGAGCAAACCACTGGATATTTCTATCCACTCACTCTTCTCTTTATACACTTTATCTTCCCAGGACATCTGACTCAAACTAAGGTTAACAGATAAAATTTAACCCTCACTAAAAAAGAGTGGTCTTCAAAATGAGCTATAATTCAGAACAAGGTCTCTATTTCCAAATATTCTTATTGCAGAGAGGACTTTCAGAGAAAAGGAAAAAATAATAGCAAAGAAAAAATAATAATGTGACCTTGATTTATAATAATAGATAAAAATACAATTATAAATATTTAAAATAATAATGCATTGTTTATTTTGACCGCTGCTTAGGTTTCTCTATCTTCCTTCACATATGGTCCCCTGGGCCCTACCAGGAGTTATATGTGAGCACAGATCCAGGCATAAGCCTTAAACATTGCTTTTGTGACCCAAAAAACAAAAAGAAAAGAGTATTAAACCAACTAAATTTTTAAACCAACTTCTCCCCATTACCTTTGGAAGTAACATACTTTTATTTTCAGAGACCATCAACCCTACACTGCATATACTTCTGCTGATTTTATACTGTTCATTTAGAAAGATAGTGGGCCAGTAGGTCAACAGTGCTCCCCTTTTCTACTGTAGTCTTATCTTCCAGCATAAAACAGTAGGGCTATAACTCAAATTCCTTCCTGTCTTTGTTAGGCATAATTAGTAGAAATAAATAGGAACTCATACCATACCAGTCTAAGACAAGAAAATTTACCGAAAGAGTCTATAGATTCATGGAACAGAAGGCGGAACTTGAAAACTCTGACACCTATAGAATAGTGCCTTCGCATTTGCCCTCAAGCAGCAGCCTCCTCTGCTTATCCCTGATTTATGAGCAACTCTCCCCTCACCCGCTGGATTACTTACCAGTGATCCCATTTTCACATGCTCTGGTATTTGTTGCAGACTTTTTATTAAAATAAGAGTTTCACAAGACCATTAGCTCAAATCCTCGAGAGAAATGTATTTGCTCAATATTAAACCATGTGCTAAGAGTGAATCTCCTCTAACTCAGGCGGTCTATAGACAAGACATGTCTGCAGAAATCGAGTTGGATCTTTATTTATTCAGCCCATAGTCCACAATCACACTCGTATTAGTCATGATGATCATGAAGCTTTGATCCCTTTTATCATTCTGCTTAGAATTTCTGACCCACCCTATTCTCCAAGTAATAGCTAAATGTAAAAACACAACTCGAAGTTTCACCTTCTTTAAGAGTCCCTCCCTGATCAATTCAATTAGCTGATTTCTTCTAATTTCTCACCTTATTGATATGGTATAAATGGGTTATTCAGAAACGTGATTAGGTTTAAAAACTATCTGAGGTAATATTAATGATAGAACTTTGTGAAATACTCATTTTCAATTATTGCCCTCTTTCTTCTTAACATCTATTTTGAGAGTGGGAGATAGCAACATTCTATTTTTTTTATTGAATCACTGTAAGGCACAATTACAAAATTTTCATGTTTGAGTTTTAGTCATACAATTATCGAACACCCATCCCTCCAACAGTGCACATTTTCTACCACCAGTGTCCCCAGTATTCCCCCCACCATGCCAGTCCTCCCCCACCTGTATGGCAGACAATCTCTCACATACTCTCTCTCTACTTTTGGGCATTATGGTTTGCAATATAGATATTGAGAAGCTATCACATTTGGTCCTTTATCTACTTTCAGCAACATCTCCAATCCCAGACGATCCCTCTGACTATCATTAACTTAGTGATCCCTTCTCTATTCAGTTGCCTTCTTCCCCAGCTCATGAAGCAGGCTTCCAACTGTGGAGCAATGTTCCTGGCTCTTGTGTCTATTGTCCTTGAGTGTCAGACTCATATTATGTTATCTTACTCATAGTATGTTATTTTATATTCCACAAATGGGTCCAGCCATTCTGTCTTTACCTCTCTGACTCATTTCACTCATAACCATGACCATCTAATTATAAGCAAATTTTATGACTTTATCCTTCCTAACAGCTGCATAGTACGCTATTGTGTAGATGTATCAAAGTTTTCTTTACCAGTCGTCTGTTTTCAGGCACTCGGGTTGTTTCCAGATTCTGGCTATTGTGAACAGTGCTGCAATGAACATACAAAGTGCAGATGTAATTTCTACTGTGTTTTTTTGCACCCTCAGGATATATTCCCAGAATTGGTATTGTGGGGCCATACGGAAGCTCAATTTCTAGTTTTTGAATAAATGTCTGTATTGTTTTCTAGAAAGGCTGGACCAGTCCACATTCCAACCAACAGTGAAGGAGCGTCCCTTTTCCCCCCACATCCACACCAGCACTGGTTGCTTTTGTTGTTTTGAATGTGTGCCAATCTCTGTGGTGTGAGATGATATTTCATTGTTGTTTTTATTTCCATCTCCATGATGATTAGCGATGTGGAGCATTTTTTCATGTGCCTTTTGACCATCTGTATTTCTTTTTTGCGGAAGCTTCTGTTCATTTCTTCTCCCCACTTTTTGATGGGGTTGGAGGTTTCTTTTTCTTGTACAGTTCTACTAGTGTCTTTTATATAGTGGATATTGGCTCCTTATCAGATGACTATTGGATAAATATTCTTTCCCATTACTTGGGGTCCCTGTGTATATTGGTCACTGTTTCTTTTGAGGTGCAGAAGCTTCTTAGTCTGATGTAGTCCCATTTGTTTATGTTTATTTCCATTGAGAATAACATTCTTATAGGAAACAATAACCAACTCCTTTGGCAGAGAGAAGATTCATACAATAAATTCTGTGGGATATAAATAGATTGAATAATTGCTCAAAAAGGCAGCAAACTTACATTAACTTACTCCATTTACTTTTGCTCTCCTATTTTCCTGCCCTACCTATACATGTTGGAAATCACTGTATCACTGTATCACTGTCATCCCATTGTTCATCAATTTACTCAAGCAGGCACCAGTAATGTCTCCATTTGTCCCAGCCCTGAGATTTTAGCAGCCTCTCCTTACTCGTTTTTACCAATGATTAGAGGCTCTTTTCAGGGTCAGGGGTAATGAGACCTATTATTTTTTACTGTATTTGGCATATCGAAAACGCCATGGGGAGCTTGTCAGGCTCTTCTGTGTGGGAGAGATACTCTTGGTAGCTTGCAGGGCTCTCCAAGAAATATATATATATGTATGTATGTATATGTATATGTGTGTACACACACATATATACATATATATACATATATACACACATATATACATATATAATAAAATATACATATGTATATATATAGTTTCCTTTTATAATGATGTGTTGCGCAGCCACTTTGCAGCTGCGCAGTCCAGGAATACATTCACTCATGCGTGAGGCTCTGCCCAAGCCTGTGGAAAGTGGCCTTATGCTCCCTTCTGGGAGAAGTAGCCTTGAGTTCTGGATGGTGGCCAATGAGATTATCTGGCACCGGCAGGAGGTGGCTTATGGGTATGACCCCTGGGTCACCAGAGATTAGGGGAAGCAGGTAGAGGATCTCTGCTCCCAGGTACCGTTGAGCCCAGTGTCCAAGCTCACAAAGTTCTGCATTATCTGGGTTCCGTGGGACCTTGCTCATGTGTGAGGCTTGGCTCAAGCAGTGGAAAGAGGCCTGGAGCATGGAGTGGAGGTCGGCTGCTGGGGCTGGGTCCCTTGGGTGGGGAAGGCTCTCACCCAACCCCCTCTGAGGCACTCTGGTATGGAGTCTGGTGGCATGATTATGGGGGCCTCATTTTATGCTGGAAATACAGTAGCTATCATGTAGCAATAAAATAGACCAGAAAGAAAAGAATAAGAGGTTTGCAAAACTTAGACTTGAAACTCTTGTGCTAGGAATATCACATCTCTCTACTGCCAATTAGCTGGCAGTAATGAAACAAAGTATTAATACCAGTGGATTTTGCAGGAATTTCTCTACATAATTTCTGTTATGTAGAGAAACATGATTTCTGACTGATTCATGCCTCCTTTTATTTATATCCCAGCAGGCCTAAGTTAGCACAAAGCATCTGGATCTACTCTGAAGTTAGTGGAGGTATTTTGAATATTCTTTCTATTTATTTTAGATTATTTGATTCAAGACACAAGAAAGCACCATCCAGATGCTAGTGAGATTTGCTACCATGCTAACTTCAGATTTGCTCTTAAAATTTCTACTTGGAATTCAAAAAAATTTTGCTTTAATTAGCCTTCCAGGGATTTCAAAAAGTGTAAAGAAAAAGTCTTCAAATCCAGTGAAACAAAACTAATCCTTTGCTGGAAGCAAAAATTGAAATAACATTATATTTCATTTATTTCTTGTATTCTTCAATCAATCTCCTTATAGGTGATGAGTTTTCAAGGAAAATTAAAGGTTTCTTTGAAAAAATGTTTAAGACAAATGGTAGAGATTACAGTTAAAATGCGTCAAAGTCCTGATGGCACCTTCATGCCATAATATTCACCCCAGTTGCATTTAATCAGTAATTACCAACCCCCATTTTATAACCTACCAGACACCCCTCAAACATACTGAGACTTCCGGTCTAAATAGATTTGAGCATGCATATTTTCTCTTGAGAATTTTAGCTACAAGTTTTTAAGTATTAGTATTTAACTCTCAGGAGCAAAGGTACCAAAGAGATGGAGAAATGAGGTCACTGACATGTAGACTCAAATGACTAGGAGGATCAGAGGCTAAGATAAATTCAAGGAAGCAGCAGGGGTTGGGAGGCAATAACTGTTGATTGGTCAAGAAGGTGCCTGAAAGTTGGAGTGATAATACAGTGGGTAGGGCACTTGCCTTGCACATGGCCAACCAGGTTCTATCCCTGGCACCCCATATGGTCCCTTGATCCCACCAGTCACAATTCTGGAGTAGAGAGCCAGGAACAAGCCCCAAGCAACACCAGGTATGGTGCAAAAAAACAAAAACAATAGTATCTGTGCCTGGTGATGAAGAAAGTGTGAGACAGAAAGAAAATCCTTTCTTGCATCCTGGAAAATCAAGAGTTTAGAACCAGACCTTTGAGCACACAGAGAGATAGTAAGAAGCCAGATAAAAGGCACAGAGTATGGATTAATCAGGAATTAAATGGGTTAACAAGAAATTTAGCCATTTGGGTCCATGACCCTTCTGGAACAATATGCTGCAGATCCAGTTGGAGAAGGCACGTTTCATACACAAGCCACAAGTGTAGACCCCAATGAAAACCTGCATCAAGGTGATCTAATCTTTTTGACAATTTAATTTCCTAAAAACTACCTCATCAAGCTATTTCAGGTTGCATATGACCACTCATCCAAATATTAACAGCCATGGTAGCATTTATCTCCATATGCCAAGATCACAATGGTCTCCAGCTTAACTATTTCTGAAATTCTTTTATTCATATTTTCCACTATTCTGTGATCCAAACTCAGATGAATTTCTAGGCCCAGGAACTTCAAAGATTATAAAACAGGGAGAAATACAACAGAACATTAGACTCTGTAGTATGTTTTGTGATATTAAGTTATAGTCTGAATAACCTCTATTGTAGGTGGAATAAGCCTAAATTCTCTTCTGATTTTTCTTAATCATTTGCTCCCCTTCCACATTCATCTGATTTAATAGATTTTTTTGTTTAATTCCATTCCCTAATTCACACATTCATCTGAGAAGACTTACATTTTTCCATATTAAGCAATAACTGATTTTATAAACTGAAAGTAGTCACAAGAGAAGAATCTCCCAAGAGGCAGAATTTTTTAATAGAACCTGTGAATTATATTGCCAGTATCTTCACTGGAGTTTTGTTGTGAGACAAAAAAAAAAGCCTTACTCTGTCACCTGGTGCAGAAGCTATCGAAGGGTTACAGATGCTTGCTCAGTGGCTGCTGCATCCATGGAAGAAGCATTATTCTAGCAGTGTCCATTCCTGCTTGAAAGCTTCCTCGTCTCAGAGATTTGAGATTGCCTGATATGCTTTATGCTTACAACTGATATAGCTAGACAATGAACACTGAATTTATAGAATCAGAACAGTAAAGGTAATGTATTTTATGCATGCCTCTTTTTGTTTGACAGAGACTGAAGATTGGAAGCACTCTTGTATTCCAAAACTGGGTCTCCAACCTTTTGTCATTGTCGTTTAAATTGCTACAAGGCTTGGCACCACTAATTTATCTTCTACTATGCTATTTAATATAACAGTGAGTTATGCAAACAGTCAATGGATGATTAATCAACTAATATCTGTACTAGTAAATTATTTATTTGTCTTCAATAAAGTTGTATGAACTAAAACCAAAACAACATCCAGACCTAGGGGAAGAGCTCAAGTGATAGGGTATGCTTAGTATGTGTGAAAAACAGAATTCAACCCTGGCACTGTATGTCCCACCCCCTCCCCCCACACACACCTCTAGCTATAGGGCACAGTAGCCCTCAAGCACCGTCAGTTCCCAGCCACCAGGGTGAGAGACTTTCACGGGTTTGGGCATCACTGGGAATGGCCTTAAGGTCCAAGAGACCCCTAAACACTATTCGGATAGTCCCTATTAAAATTATTTTCATGTTCAAACTCTATCCTGAAAGTGTTACATTCTCACAATTTTATTTTTAAACCACAAGAAAGTCAGCAGATAAGTATGGAGTTCAGTCACTATGGGACTTGCTTTGCAGACGTGAGGCCATGAATTTGATCCCTAGTGCCACTGTGTATGTTCAGCACAATCCTATCAGCTCTGCTCTTTCTGCCAACAGCTCTGCTGTCTGTGTGTCTCAGGAATGTTTGTATGTAAAAGCAACATGGGTGGGGCTGGGTGACCCCAGTGAATACCATAGACAAAAAGATGTGTGTGCACTATAGTCAGGAGTGCAAGCCGCAGCAAGCATGTAGCAGCACCCCAGAAATCCCCAGGGAGCACTGTGTGAATGAGCAGAAAATGCATGAGAGCTGCAATGAAAGAATCAGGATGCTGGTGAGCACTTTGGCAAGTGCATGTGCACTGTGATCTGAAGTGCACTGTGGAAATACCACCACCAAGATGTGTGAGGACCAAAACCAAATGTGTGTGTAACAACTACGCAACACAGCAGTACTGCAGAGGAAAGGTGGGGAGCGAGGAAGAAGGCATTAGACATGAAGAATTCTCAACATCTTAACCAACAATCACTTGCATATGCTTTGAATACATACTGAGTTTTTTAAATGCTACTAAAGAAAATTTTGGTGACCAAACACATAGCACAGTGAAAAAGGTACCTGTCTTGCACATGGCCAACCCAGGTTTGATTCCTCAAACCTCCAGATCCCCCGAGCACCACCAGGAGAGTTTCCTAAGCACAGAACCAGGAGTAATCCCTCAGCATTTCTGGGTGTGGCCCCCCGCAACAAACCAAACAAAAATTCATCATACTCTGTGAAGGGAATCAGTTTTAGAACAATTAAATAATTTCTTGATAGCAATGAACACTAGGTAAAGAGTGTTGGCTGGAGCTAAAGCACAGTGGGTAGGGCATCTGCCTTGCATGCGCCCTACCCGGGTTTGATTCCTCTGCCCCTCTTGGAGAGCCCAGCAAGCTACTGAGAATATCTTGCCCGCACGGCCAAAATCAGTAACAACAAGTCTTACATGGAGATGTTACTGGTGCCCGCTCGAGCAAATTGATGAGCAACAGGATGACAGTGACAGTGACAGTGACAGCACTGAACACAAGTTGAAATATGTTTAATTGATCCACTTATACGCAAATTTCATGACCTCCTTTTTTCTAACAGCTGCATAGTATTCCATTGTATAGATGTACCAAAGTTTCTTCAACCAGTCATCTGTTCTAGGGCACTCGGGTTTTTTCCAGATTCTGGCTATTGTAAACAGTGCTGCAATGAACATATAAGTGCAGATGTCATTTTGACTATACTTTTTAGCTTCTCTGGGATATATTCCCAGCAGTGGTATTGCTGGGTCAAATGGGAGCTCAATATCTAATTTTTTGAGAATAGTCCATATTGTTTTCCAAAAGGGCTGAACCAATCGGCATTCCCACCAGCAGTGTAGAAGGGTCGCTTTCTCCCCACATCCTCTCCAACAGCTGTTGCTTTTGTTCTTTTGGATGTGTGCTAGTCTCTGTGGTGTGAGGTGGTATCTCATGGTTGTTTTGATCTGCATCTCTCTGATGATTAGTGATGCAGAGCACTTTTTCATGTGCCTTTTTGCCATTCGTATCTCTTCCTTGGTAAAGTTTCTGTTCATTTCTTCGCCCCATTTTTTGATGGGGTTGGATGTTTTCTTCTTGTAGAGTTCAACCAGTGCTTTATATACCATTGATATCAACCCCTTATCTGATGGGTATTGTGTAAATATCCTTTCCCATTCTGTAGATAGTCTTTGTATTCTGGTCACTGTATCTTTTGCGGTGCAGAAGCTTTTTAGTTTAATGTAGTCCCATTTGTTGATCTCTGTTTCTACTAGATTGCTTAGTTCCGTGTCATTGGTCTAGAGACTGAACTCAGTGGCCACTCAACACCTCTATTGCAAACCACAACACCTAATGAGAGAGAGAGAACAAAAGGAAATGCCCTGCCACAGTGGCAGGGTGGGATGGGGGGAGATGGGATTGGGGAGGGTAGGAGGGATGTTGGGTGTACCAGTGGTGGAGAATGGGCACTGGTGAAGGGATGGGTTCTCAAACTTTGTATGGGGGAAACATGAGCACAAAAATGCATAAATCTGTAACTGTACCTTCATGGTGATTCACTAATTAAAAATAAATAAATTTAAAAAAGAACAAAAAATAAAAAATAATAATTAACTTTATCTTAATACTGACACATTTTATCTATATTTGATGAACAGGAGAAATATGGATGAGTAAATATATCCTTCAAACTACTTAGGATAAATAACATTCATGGCAACATAGAATCGCATCACATTGGGATAAATCTATAAATTCATTTTGCATTAACATTTTTTCCAGATGCTCTCTGTTGCTCTATTCTCATCATGTAAATTTGTGTATTCAACAGTATTTTACGTTCATTTCATGATTATTTGACTTGATCTTATCAACAAAATATTAACACATAGGGCTGAGAAAAAAATGTATTTTAATTTTTGAAGGGGAATTAAATATTACTTTAGCACACTCAACTTTTGTGAAATATTTGGAATATTTTTTCTAAGGCAAAAGGAACTTTCTATATTTTGTATTAGGTTATTATAAGATGAATATTACATTAAAAAAGAATGTATTGCCAAAAAATATGTTTAATTGATAAACTAAAAAATTGGCATTTTATTTAAGTATATACACATCATGAATTAATTAACTATTGAATCTTCAACCTTTTTCTACACGTTTTCATGGTACTCTTAAGAGGGCACGTGATTACACAACATTTTCTAAGGAAGAAAGCTATATGCTAAATATTATCTGACAAGTAGTCACGACTAGCAATGCCCTTGTGGCACTGTCCTTGCTCCTCGTCTCCGACTCCATAAGTGTGGGTTGGCATAACTGCAGGCTCGGCTGTTGCCAGGAATTCTGTTCTGTTCTATCCATAGGAAGCCCGGGCTCTGGTCCAAGGAACAAAAGCTGGGAAAGTCATTCCCTGCCTTCCCAGAGAATTACTAGGAAAGTCTGCTAGCCTATACTTTTCCTCCTTTGTCCATGGTTACTCATAGTGAGAGTTTCTTGGCATTAGTCTCAAATACTGTGTTTGACTAGCATTCCTCTACATCAGGGAGAGCTTCCCAAACCTTACAGGTACCTGCCGGTTTTCCAGTGTTTTCAAAGGAGGCCTTGAAAGTAAGTGCAGGGGTTAAAAGGGCTTCCATTTCACACAGACAACCTCAGTTTGATTTCTAGCACTGCATCTGTCTCCCTGCCAGCACTGATCCCTGAGCACAGAGGTAGGAGTATGCTGGGTATGGCTCAAAACAAAACCTAAACACACACACAAAAATGTTCAAAGGAAATTTCATCAGATCTGAAAGTTCCCCTCATCAACACAACACTCTCAGGAGTAGCCATTTACCAGGTATATGAGTCACACATATGCTGGAGATGAGATAGGAGAATTATAAAGTCTGGTTATAAACACAGTCATGCCAAAGTGAGAAATTGCAGTTGCATTGAATTAGATAATCTGGCAGGGAGCAAACATGTATTTACTGTCTTCTCAATCGAAAGCTGTCTAAAAGTGCCGGCCGTGCGTTGATGGCAAGCTTTTCCAAGACTTCCTCTCCACAAATCACTATCATTAGTAAAGTACAGGGACGGCCAGCACCATCTCTCCTGGAGTGGTATTGGGAGCAAAAGGAGGATTCAACTTTCTCCTTTGGCATTTTTATTGACTACTTATGTGGTACAGACTCAGTAAGTTTGGTATATCTAAAGGAATCTGCAGTTAAAGGCATTCACAAGGCAACAAGAGGGCTAGAGATAGTACTGGTGAAAAGGCTCTTGTCTTGCATGTGGCAGACCCTGGTTCAAATCCCCACCACTGCATATGTTCTCCAAAGTCCACCAGGAGAGACCCAATGCACAGAGGCAGGAATAAACCCCGAGCACCACTGGGAATGGTCCATCCCCTCCCCACGGAGAAAGAAACATGACATAGCATGTAGGTGTCACCCAACTTCTCCCCTCCCCCACCCCTCAAAATAAAACTCAAACACTTAAACAGAAAAACGCAGCTTTTTTGGAAAAGACCACAGATTAATTATCACTGATGCCATTGCAAACTTCAAAAAAAAAAAACCCAACTTATTACTCACACATTCAAGCACATTCATATTTCCTAGTATTGTTTCCAAATATTCCTAGCATACACTGTAAATAGCATTTCTTTCCTGGAATTTACCATTGACACTGCCTCTGAAATTTGTCCATGGGTTTGCTGTCATTGCTGTTATAAAGATTTTTCCTCTCCTAGAGGATGTCAAAATTTATCATGTCTAAACTTAGAAGGGCAATATAACTGGTATTCCCCCTTCTCAAAGCACTGTATATAATTGTAGTCAGTCAAAATCTGGGATTCTACTTTTAACCACAGACAACTCTATTTTTTTCATTAAATATTGGGGGGTAGCTATCAGCATAGTGATCTTGGCCACAATTGTTTCCCTCTGGCTGATGGAACAAGAAGCCATAATCTTTATTATTAAATCTCATGACATCAGATATTGAAACTGTGACTAATTCCTGTAGGGAAATGGAGAAGTAATTGAAGACTAGGCAGATATCGACTCTAAAAGTTTTGAAGCTTAGTAACAGCACTGTAGGCTATATTTCAATGTGGCAACATAGAAAACACTAACTTACTAGAGATAATATTTTAAAAATCAATGTATTTTGTATTAACCATCTTCAGTGAAGTAATTCTACCTGGTACAATATAAATCATTGGTTCTATAAAACATTTTAGGATTAAAATAAAAGTTTCTATCAAATAGTAATGCAAATGCAAAGTATAATCAGAACGCTGGACATCCTTATTGATTAGCCTTCAAGTTTTGCCAGTTAAGTTCTCCAGTCCAATAGGAACTGCATACTGTGTCCTGATAAGCAACTAATATGTGAATACAAAATTCTACTTTTCATTTTTATTTTTTGTATAAAGTTATTTATTGAATCACTGTGAGAGCAGTTACAAATCTTTCAGGTTTAAGTCTCAGTCATACAATAATGAAACACCAGTCCCCTCTAAAACATGTTGGAAAGTTTAAATTTTTATTGAAAGTGATACTTGTGGGCTGAAGAGATAGTTCAACAAACTAAGCATGCTTTGCAAATGGGAAGCATGGCTGAAATCCTGGGTACCTGAACATCACTGAGAGTAACCCTTGAGCACAGAACAATGAGAAACCTCTGAGCACCATCAGGAGTAATGCAAAAATAAACAAAAAATGATACTTGTAACTGTCTCTTCATACTCATGCATTTGATTCCTGACTCTTACCCTAATACTTAAATATTAAGCTAGTTAGTCTAAGAAGGTAAGATGCTTAAATATCAGTTAAAAATTCTATTATGCTACAAAATTCCTTTTGGATAACTTTAATTCCATAAAAAGCACTGAAAATTTAAAAAATTAAAAGAATCTCAGCAATAGCCCATATCACCTAAATGAGGAGACCAGATTTTTGCTTATTTACAAAAGATTGATAGCTTCTAAGTGATAAATTATTACTTGGGGGATGGGGTACACGCAGTCATACTCAGGGGTTACTCCTGGCTCTGTGTTCAGGAATATACTCCTCTGCTGCTAGGGTGATCAAATGGTGTGTCAGAGATTGAACCCAGGTTAGCCATGTGCAAAGGAAACATCCTACCCACTGTACTATATCTTCAGCCCTTGAAATTTTAATTTTGACATTTAAAACTAAAAAGTCAGTGGGGGAGATAGTACAGCTGGCAGTATGTTTGCCTTGTATGTAAACATGTCCATCTCCAGCACCACAGGTGGTAACTTGCATCCCACAAGGAGTGATTCCCTGAGCACAGAGCCAGGAATAAGCCCTGAGCACTTCTGGGTGAGGCCCCCAAGTAAGTAAAAACTGGAAAGTATTTTTAAAAGGGCTGAAGCACTGAGATCCCTTTGGCACTTGCCAATACCTAATATCTTTGGTTAGTCATAAAAATACTGAATAAATTAAGGGGGCAGAAAGATAGGACAAGTATTAATCACATGCCTCTCATATAGTTGAGCCCAGTTTGGTTCCTGGTACCACATGGTCCCCCAATCATAACCTAGTATAGCTGTGGACATCCCTAAACACTGTCCCGGTACCTGAGTAGTAACACAGATTAAGACCCTAGTACTGCGAGCTGGCTAAGGATCACCAGAAGCTCGAAACCCTGCCCTGGGCCTCAAGGCTCTTTTTGGGAGATTCACCCAAACAAGACACTAATTAACTACAAAAAATATTGCTAATTTTCCTATTTACTAAAGCAGAACATAATAGTCACATTATAACACAACTGAATACAATAAATAAATACAAATAAAGTATTTGCCTTGTATGCAGTCTACTCTTGTTGAATAATGGGCACCATATACAGTCCCCCAATCACTTCCAGGACTGGCCCCTATGCAGAGAGCCAGAATTAATCCTGAGCACTGCCTTATGTGCCCACCCACCAAATAAAATAAAATCTATACATTCTAAAATCTAAATGCATTCTCAGTTTCACCATTTTAACTGTGGATTCCTTTGTCTTCAGATCTATCAAAGTGTGTACATATACAACCAAAAATTTAAAGGAAGAGCGACAATAAGGTATATTTTTAAAATCATTTTGTATGCCTCTAACCCTATCAACAACTTTGTAAATCATGGTGCTTTAATAAAAATAAATAAAAATTAAAATATCTTCAATAATAATTTTGTTTCATCTACCTGAAATTTTAGTGACTTTACACTTTATAGCAGTTTTCAAGACTATATAATGATCAAGACTCTGTGTTGCAGTCAAAAGAAAACTGGAGGAAAGTAAAACCCATTAATTAATCTAATTCTACCCCTCTTGCCTCACATAGCACTATCAGGCCAGTAGACGCTACTGCAACCACTTCCTTCCTGACACAGAGTAACAAGACACCAACTAGCAAACACAATTAAAGTTCAAAAGACTGAAATATTTCCTCCTATTCCAAATCAGTCATCCTAATGTTGAAATGTTATTCAACTGTAAGGTTCCGTACCTCACATGGGAGCCATTGTTTAATACAATAACTTTATAAATATACTTTGAGTTTCCTGGAAAAGCGACATGTAAATAAAGCATTATTGCCATAACATCTCCCTTAATGATCTAGAAGAGGCAGTAAATAGCATCCTGATGGGTTCACAGATGGTACTAAATTGAGAAGTGTTGCAAACATCAGTAAAGGCAGGAGAAATTATGCAAAAAAAAAGGAAGAAGAAGAAGAACATGCTTTAACCAAAAAGCAAAGCATTTTTGACTTTAGAGACATTTTTAAAGTGCCCAAAATATGCTGTCCATTGTAGATATTACAATCAGAATGTAAAAACATGGCAAAGAGAATCATTCTCAATTCTTCAAAAGAACATGTCAAAATTATTTTAAGGTACAGCCCATAATCACATAAATTAAAAAAAAACTTGCAATAAACAAGCATAGGTGAGGGGGAAATCTATAATTCAGTAACAAAGGCCAGTGAAAAAGTTCAAAGTCATATGTTTATAACTAAAAGAATACAAAAATACATTTAGAACTCTAACTCCGAGTAAACCTCTGCCATCCAAAGCATTTTTATAAGCCTAAATCTGTCTGTCACTTAGTTGGAGCCATCTGTTTGGGCAGAGTTTGCTTATGAACCAACCCAGAAATAATGTGTCTTTTGAGGGCCATGGTTGGGTTGCAGGTGGCTTCGAGATTGTCCTCTCCATCCCATGATGACTAATGGGATACAGTTGAGCCATGCTTAGAAACCATCTGCAGTCGTGGTGACAGAATAAAGCAGACATTGACACTATCACTAACGCCACCACTACTGCCACTACCGTGAGTCTATTTTTTACAACATTTGTAACATTTAAACCTGTTTTTCTGGGTGCTTTGCCAGTCAGCACTTAAGAGGTGCCAGGACCACTCCCAATTATGCTTGACTGGACACTTCAACCGCTGAGCCAATAGGCAGCACCACTCAGGACTGATTCAGCCATGCTGGGGGCCAGCAGGCCTCCATCCAAGCGATGCCTGGCTGCCCCAGTGCTTGGCCATACTGAGTAAGACTCGGGTCCCTGCACATGCAAGGCATGTACCTTGACTCCCGGCGTTCCCTCTGGCCCCAGCCCCATTTTTAATATCAAAAAATATTTTTCTCCTTTGGCACAGGTGGTAGGCAATGTTGCTAACGATAAGGTTTTGCTGAATTCAGTATATGTTCTCTTTATTAGTTTAGGAGCCTTTCACCCCTATCGTATCCAAGTAAGTTCTCTGAGCACTGACGTCTGATGCACACCATGTTAGTATAAAACACACCTCAATGGTTGTTGCTGATTTCAGTCTGTAACACTGAAATGTATTACTCTGGGTAATTTAATTACACAGAAAACCATCTTAAAAGAGACCGAAGGGGGCCAGAGTGATAGTACAGTGAGTGAGGGATTTGCCTTGCACGTGACTGACCCGCTTTAGATCCTCAGCGTTCCATAGGTTCCCCCTTCCGCCATCAGGAGTGATTCCTGAGTGCAGAGTCGGGAGTAACCCCAGGGCACTGCTGGGTGTGACCCCACAAAAAAGCCAAAGATAAAAGGGACCAAAAAGAATAATTTGATGCACTTCTCAAGGTTAGGTTCAATAACTAATACTAAAATGGATCTAAAAACAATTGAAAATAATGTAATTAAATATGTGTCTTTTTCACTCCACTCAATAAAGAAGAGGGCAGGCAGAAAGATAGAACAGGAGATAAGGCCTGCCTTGCATGTAGCTCACCCTGATTCAGTCCCCTGTACTGCATATGATCATTTGAATACTGCCAGGAGTGATCCTGAGCACAGAATCAGGAGTAATCCCTGAGCAGAGTTGGTTGTGGAAGAGAGAGGGAGGGAGGGGAGGGGAGGGGAAAGGGGGGGCAGAGAGGAAAAAAAGGTAATTTTCATTAAGTAAATTTTTCATATTAACTCTAATTGTTTAAGAGGGATATACTTAAATTAATTACTATATCATTGTTAATGATGATTACAGGGTAGAGGAGGGTAGGAGAGAGTAGGAGAGGGAAGGGGAGGGGAGGAGAGAAAAGGAGCGAGTGGGAGGGGTAGAGAGGAGGGGAGTAGAGGGGAGGGGAGGGGAGGGGAGAGGGGAGGGGAGAGGGGAGGGGAGGGGAGGGGAGGAGAGGAGGGTAAGGGAGGGGAGGAAAGGACAGGAGGGGAGGGGAGTGGAGGGGAGAAGAGAGACTGAAAGTAATCAGTCCAGTTCCAATGGGCCACTGCATGAAGTAAAGGCCCAGTCCCTGTCTACTTTGTTGCTTTTGCCATCCTCACCATTCAGCTTTCGCCTCTCAGCCCAAGATGGCTGGTTGCGTTCCAGCTGCCGAATATGTGCAGTCCACTGGCCAGGACCTCATCACAGGTCACATCAGCTGCATGATTGCTGGAAAATACGTCTTCTTTGAAAGCATTCATGCGTAAAATAAAAATCAGGGTACACATACATCTTAAGTGAATAACAAAGATAATAGGTACAGGAAAAATCTAGTTTAAATTAGGAATCACATTTTAATATTAAATAGTGGTGATATTCTTTCAGTTTTATTCCTTGGTTAACAAAATAACTATTGGTTCTTGACTTCTTACTTAAGACAGCTTCTATAAGCTCGGTAAATGAATAAAATTTCCCTTTTTTCTCAACTTCTAAGGAAATTGTTTTATTGTTTCACAGCCTACAGAAATCCATAGGGAATTCTATATTTATGCTATCATAAAATGCAAGGGAAAAAAAGAAAGCATTTGTGAAATAATAGAAAATATGCTTTCTCTTTGCCTACTAAGGCCCTTACTTTTTTCAGGATAGAATTTTAGGCCCTGTTGAGTGACAATCAATTTAATAGGAACATAATAAATATTGGGCTACATTAAAATTTTATGTCTATATTTTTACAGTTTAAAAAGACATAATTAGCATGTGTCCACTGTGGTCTTTCATAGAGCACATTATGCTATATCAAGCTATTCATTGATGTACATAAGGAAAGTGAACCAGGTACTGCTCATTACACAGATGCTTCATGTTAATTAGGATGTATAAGAGGAATATACTTAAATTAATTACTATTTATTTTTTGATGAGGTGCACATGGTATCTTTTGTATATTTATAGAATCTTTAAAAATTCTACAATAAGGAGTAGAAAATCCAAATTCAGAAAAATTTAAGGACTATCATGGAGGCACTCAGAAGTGATTTTCTCCAGATGAAACAGCAATTATATTTTCTCTTCAAAGTTTAATTTAAGCCTAAATCTAAATGTACCTCAAAAATCTGATTAAAAAAACAACAATTATATATTGTCTCACACATCATAAAGAACAAAAACAACCAGTGTTTATACTGATGTGGGGAAAAGAAACCCTCATTCATTGCTGGTGGGAATGTTTACTAGTCCAACCTTATGGGAAAACAATATGAAAACTTCAAGATAAAAGTAGGAATTAAAATTTCATATTACCTAATAATTCCACTTTTTGGCATCTACCCCAAAGTCCCAAAAACCCTATTCAGAAAAGACATTTGCACCCCTACGTTCATTTCAGCATTACTCACAATCTGGAAACAAAATCTGGAAACAAACCAAGTGTCCAAAACCCAAGGTGACTGATAAATAAACTTTGGTACATATACACAATAGCATACTTGGAGATATATAAAAGAAATTTAAGCAGGCAGGTAGATGGGGTAGAGGGACATGCTGGCAATGAAGTCCTGGAGGTAATAAAACCACAATAGGATTTGAAGAGGCTGCTCTGACAGTAACCCTAAAGCAGCTGAGAACATTCTTGTCAGACCCACTTTGTATACGCAGGAACTAAGTTCTGATAAGACTCAATTGGTACCAGCACAGGCACAGAGAAGGCCAGACTAAGCTCTGGAGAGAAACTCTGCAGGGACAAAGGACTGTGGCAAGGACAGGAGAATCATCAAAAGCTGACAAAACCATTATAACAGACTCTCTCTCCACCTGAATGTGCTCTCTCTCTCTCTCTCTCTCTCTCTCTCTCTCTCTCTCTCTCTCTCTCTCTCTCTCTCTCTCTCTCTCTCTCTCTCTCTCTCTCTCTCTCTCCCCTTGCAATCTCTAAATAATCTGCTTTACTTCATTGCCTCCTCCTGAAATCCTTTTCTCTGAGGGAAAAACGATGGGCCAGAAAGCCTGGGTAAGCTTTAGGACTGACTTTTCCTGTGAAGAGCAATTCATTGCTCAAACCTGAGTCCACGGGTCTCTGAGAAACTGGTGGGGATCATCTCCACACCATGCAGAACAAGAAGAATTCAGGTAAAGCCTGGCCGTGAGAATGTGCAGGGACCCACTGCTGACTTCATCAGTCTTAGATTCCCCAGCTACTTCTAGGCGCTCCAGGAAAAAAAGTGGCAGATTCCTCTCACTTCTCCACTTCACATAAGTGAGTCAGCTGCAACAAAATCATACATTTTGCTGGTACATGGATGGCTTTGCAGAGTAACTTCTGAGTGAAGTTAGTCAGAAGGAGAACAGGCACAAAACAATCTATCTTTTATGTGGGATATAAAGAAACATAGTAAGGAAATAATAAATGTTCCACAGCAACAGAAACTGAGAATGGTCTCCAATCTGGGGCACAGCTATGAGGGGAACAGGATGGGGTGTGCACAGTGATAATCAAAGAGGGAAGTGGACACTAGTGGTGGGTTTGGTGCCGGAACATTTTATGCACGAAACCCTACCATTAACAGTATCATAAATCCCGGTGCCAAAATAAAAGTCAAAAAAAGAAAATTTCTGAGCCACAAACTGTACTTTGCCTGAAAACATGAATCTTTGTGTTTTTAAAGATCACAGCAACTGTTTAGGATCAGCTTGTGTTTTCTGTTTTCCCTAGATTCTTTTCATAGTAAACAATGAGACTATTTGAAAACATTTCTAAGAAATGTACCTAAGTGTCAGGAAACCATGTGCATATTTTGGAAAATAAATCACAAATAGGGGAAATGCTGATACTCAACAACAAGGGAAATTCAGAGTCTCTGGTGAGTCTCAGCTACTGCAAAGAGCCTGCTGCAGAATTTTACTGGACAATCCCAGGGAGGCTCGGAATAGCCCAGTAACTGTAGGGCTGAAAGAAGGTAAGCCATTCCTGCATGGAATAGGTTTCTGAATTATAGAGAGCAGTTCCTCAGGTTCCTTTCTAATAAACAAAAGGACTTACAGGGCAGAACCGGAGCAACCGTACAGCAGATAAGGCGCTTGCTTTGCATGTGACATACCTCAACCCCCTGTACAGTCCCCTGAGCCTCCAGGAGTCATCCCTGAGCATAGAGTCAGGAGTCTGCCCCGATCGCCTCTGGGTGTGGCCCAAAAAAACAAACCGAAAACCTTGCAGGACCCTCTTGCCTTGCCAGATCCATGGGGAAATTTAGATTTAACAACTTAGCAGATAATGCACAGCACACTGAAGCATCCACAAGATGTTTAAGCTATTCCTAGTTGTTTCAGGCATATAATATTCCAATACCAATCCTATCACCAGTGTCAATTTCCCTCCACTGAAGTCTCAAGTTTCCCTGCCACACTCTAGCCGGCCTCCATGACATGCACATATTAAAGTTTGGTTGTTTGAATCCAGGGCTTTCAGCTTTGTTGGTTCTGTGGTTCAGATATATAGGTTTACCACAATTCTAAATTACCAATTTGTCTGAGAGCCCTGCCCTGTCATTTCCCATCTGTCTTTTCTTACTCCTCCCTCCCTGGCTCCTCTTTCCTGTTCTGTCCTTGCAGCTTTAAAATCTAGGGTCAGGGTAATCTGTGTATCACCCTTTGGTCCCTTGCATTCCCTTGTCTTGTTATTCCATATGCCACAGGTACATGGGATCATTCTTTCTTCTTTAGACTTATTTCCCTAATATAATATCCTCCAGTTCCATCCAAGTGGCAGTGAATTGTATTATTTTATCCTTCCTAGCAGCTACATAATAATGCCATGACTGACAGAAAATGGACTTCTTGTATGTCTCTCTCTCTCTAATACACACACACATACACACACATGTGCACACAATTTTCATACAGTTCAGAAACACTAAAATGCCAAAATGTTTATAATTTTATGTGTTCAAATGTCAACCTAATTTCACACGGTCACTGTCACTGTCATCCTGTTACTCTCATTGCTTTGTTCGAGCAGGCACCAGTAATGTCTCTATTGTGAGATTTGTTGTTACTGTGTTTGGCATATCGGGTACGCCATGGGTAGCTTGCCAGGCTCTGCCATGTGGGCAAGATACTTTCAGTAGCTTGCTGGGCTCTTTGAGAGGGGCAGAGGAATGAAACCCGGGGTTGGCTGCATGCAAGGCAAACGCCCTACCGCTGTGCTATCACTCCAGCCCACCTAAATTCAGAATATAAAATTTTCCCCTATTTCCTATGCAATAGGAACAGGCAAAGTCCGTAACTTTGACTTCTATTTTAATTCCAGCTTTTCACACAAAATTGAACCAGTCACTACTTCTTGCTTTAAAATTAAGACAATGCCAAACTTTACGCATGATTGTAAAGGTATGATAATATGACATCATCTCTTTATGATAATAAAGCTATGATTTCTAGCAGGCTAGTATCCCTAGCAAATACATAACTCAACTGCTAAAAATGACACCCCACTCTTTACCTGTGAGGCAAGATTCTTAGCACCATTGTGAACTAAGGCATGAACGTTCCTATGCACATTCGGGGGAAAAATTATGCAGCCACATTAAACAGAGTGTTTAAGTGAAACCACTAAATGGCATAATTGATTTGAAAAGTAAACCTCATGCATCTGAGAAGTGACCAATTCTCAGTCAGCAAAATGAAAGTTGTCAACTCATTCATTATGGATAAAAAAAAGTCTAATATCTGTTCACTTTGAACAGTTTTAAATGTCCCCAAACATTCTTCCTGCTCAGGCCCCACAGCAAAGCTAAAATTGCCTGAGAATGAATCTATCTCCAGGATATGTGCCCTTAACCACTGTCCAAGGGATAGGGAAGTGTGATCATATCTACTCCCCATCACAATCCAGAAGCTTCTTAGAAGTGGCCTATGTTGTCTCAGGGTAGCTCTAGTAGCACTGGGCCAGCTATTTTCCCCAAGGCTTTCATCTTTTCACACAATTATCACACACATACACATACACACAGACACACACACACATGCACGCATGCACGCACGCACGTTGCTTCACTTCTTTCTCAATCTCTTACCATCTGAAATCATGTTCATAGGTACAAACTCTCTCAAAGGCAGTTTTCAGAGAGCCCGATTAAAAGTAGGCATTTATTTTGACACAAAGCTGTGTCACAATAAAGGGTTCTACTTGCTTGGTAGACACAGATGAATAAATTAAAAGTTAGCTATCCTTTTTTATATCCCATAACTGTGTTTGCTGTGTGCCAGGCATGGCTAGCTGTGCTTTACCCACAGAACACAATAACATGAGGAGATGTATATCATTATTATCATGTGTATTTTATGCAAAAGATATTAATTATCCCTGTGCACTTTGGTAACAAGGATCAGATCTGGGATTCAAACATTCAGTATGCATACATTTAATTTCCCTGTCAGGAGGTTTGAGAGGTAGTAAAGGATGCAAGATGTTTGTCTAGCATGCAGCAGATCCTGCATATGGTGCCTCAAGTCATGAACAAATCCTGAGCACTGCCAATGTGGCCCCTAACACAAAGACAGAGATAGATAGATAGATAGATAGATAGATAGATAGATAGATAGATAGATAGATAGATAGATAGATAGGTAGATAGATTCCCATGCTATACATCCTCTACAAAAAACAGAAACACAGATACACTATAATTGGCAAAAGGTGGAAAATAGAAACCACTTGATAATTTTCTACAAAATCTATGGTATTTCAAAAGGTAAAAACTAATTCACAGAAATACGTAAGATTCAATTTAATTCTACTTTAATATCATCTTTATAAAGTCCCATCCTATAATTATATACCTATTAATATGACTTTCATTTTTTTATTATATGACCCTAATTTTTCAACTCCCTAACTACAATGGCTCCAGAAATCCAAGGACTATAGCACTGCCCCTGAGAGTACATTTAGAATAAACATGGAGAATTATGAATACACATATAAATGCTAAGAATAATTTTTACTAAAAATTTTATTTATCTTACTTTTATGATAGTTACATGTATTCTTCTTTTGAAACTATGCATTTATTTTAACATATTGAGCTATTGGGATGCATATCTTTCAAAAAGAAAAGGACATTTTCTGATAGAATTGAGAACTACTGCTTAATAATCACAAATACAGAAAAGACTCCACCAAATAGCAAATTTCTACAAATGGGCTTTTAGACTTGGATAAATCTTTAGTGGCTCATCCCAAGGACATCTGTCTAGTACATGAATTACCCACATAGCACTTCAGTCACATGTCCTGTTCCTTATCACCTCTTTAGTTCAGAGGAGAAAAGCACAGGTTTCACCTTTGCTGTTTTGAAGGCATCACTACTTAAAACAATATTAATGTTAATGTTTCTGCAGTGCAAAGCGGCTCTGCCATAGCACCAGCAAGCAGACTGCCACGCCCCTCTCCCATTTGCCTCTAGGTTTCCTCTAACTTTAAAATCTTTCCCATCAATTTTATCTTTGCCTGTAGCCAAATAGTATTCTGTGCGTGTATATGCCACGGCTCTTTTATCCACTCGTCAGTTGTTGGGTTCGTGGGCTGATTCCAGATCTTGGCTATTGAAGCCAGCAGTGCAATGAACACAGCAGATACATGGATTTTTAACTTACATGTTGAAAAAACTAAAGTGACCTTTTCTAGCTTCCCCTCTTGCCAAATTCAAGTATAGACTATGATGCATCAAAATTACAGAATACAAACATAAAGCAGTATTCATAACCTCAAAACTTTAGACATTGGGACCAGATACTTCCTGTTCTAGTGAGTTATTATGTCTATTGTAGGAGCTGGGTGTGGTATCCTGGAACTTACCAGATAAGCTCTGGTACCCCAGTTGTGACAACCAATATCTTCAGACATTCCCAAATGATCCCTCGAACAAAATTGCTTGCAGCTGAGATCCACTATCTTAAAGAAACCACTAAAATATTAAAACTTAGAGTGATAACTAACAAATATACTACATAGGATTTAATGGTTTCTTTCAGTATATCAACAAATATACAATAGGGATAAAATAATCTTTTTTTTTGCTTCTTTTTCGGGGGTCACACCCGGCGATGCACAGGGGTTACTCCTGGCTTTGCACTCAAGAATTACTCCTGGCGGTGCTCAGGGGACCATATGGGATGCTGGGATTCGAACCCGGGTTGACCACATGCAAGGCAAACGCCCTACCCACTATGGTATTGCTCCAGCCCCAGGGATAAAATAATCTTAAAGAAAATTTAAAACAGGGCAGATGCAGAGAAAAGAGGATACAATAAGATATTACCATAAAGCAAATAGGTACTTTTTCAGCAAAAAAACACCACAAAAATGGTAGATTTGCCTAACCACATCAATAATCATATTAATCATAAATGTTTTAATGCCCCAACCTACAGATAGAAAATGTAAAATTATGTAAGATAAAGGAATCAATTACATACCGACAAGAAATCTTTTATATATAAATATACAAATTAATTAAAAATAAAATAATAAGGAAAAAAATTTAACGGTCTGCACACGTGCAGCCCCTCTGTTGCTGAACGCCCATGATCCTGGAGGCCCACTACTTTCGGCACCAGAAGCTCCTTGCAGAAATGCCTCTAGACTGTGAACTAAGCTATAGCACCATGCCGCCCGGGAGGGGAAAGGTTTTTCTCTCTCGGCCTTTTCTTTCCCTGGTGGCAGCGTGGCGACCACCAGCTTATAAGGCCCACTAAACAATGGTACGAGCTTGCAGTGATGCGATTTCTGGCAGAAATTTCTCTGGACTTAGTTACTAAAATACCAGAAATCCAAAAGGCAACAGCGGCCGTGCGACCTCATATGCTCTTCATTCTCAGCAATGGAAAATGAATTATCAAATGCTGCCTTTTCAGCAGGTCTGATTGTTGGGGGTAAATTCTAAATAATAATAGCGAGTTTCCTGTTGAAATATTGAATATAATCAAAGTAAAGAGAAAGTAAAATGAAAATCATCAGCCACACAGGTGGGGGGCGGGGAGGGTGGTGGGATGGGAGGTATACTGGGATTCTTTCACCAGTGCACAGTGGAATATGTGCACTGGTGAAAGGGATGGGTATTCGATCACTGTATGACAGACTTAAGCCTGAAAGCTTTTTAACTTTTCACATGGTGATTCAATAAAAATTTAAAAAAATAAATTTAATGGTCCATGAGGAAGCGATGGAGGGAAGCATCCTGGTGGAAGGTAAGGTGTTGGCATAATGTATGCATAAAACTAGCACTAGGAGTTCTATAAATAACAGTGTCTCAACGCTATATTAATATTGATGCTGAAGCAGTAACACTGAGTCTCTTTGTTGGTCCATGGTGAGATACTCAGACTAAGAGTTGAAAAATATAAAAGTTAAAAAGTAGCAAAGAAAGGAAAAGGAACTCTCCAAGGTAGGAGGAATTTTGTATAGGACTAAGTCCACTGTAAATTTTATAAATTTCGACAATTGTTAACTTCCCATTAATCAGAAAGAGCCAGGAATTCACAAGAATGTTAATATAGGATGGGGGCAGTAAAAAATGGGACTACTCACAGTAGTTGGCAAGGAAAAACTGAGGCTTTCTTTTTCAATACAAACAGAATAGCTTTCAAAAGAAAGAATATTATCAATCAATAAAGATTTTTTCATAATGAGAAGATGGTCAATTCATCAAGAGAAGGTGATAATCCTAAAAGTTCATGAGCCAAATATCAGCTTTTAAATACAAGACACAGGGGCTGGAGCAATAGCGCAGCGGGTAGGGCGTTTGCCTTGCACGCGGCCGACCCGGGTTTGATTCCCAGCATCCCATATGGTCCCCTGAGCACCGCCAGGGGTAACTCCTGAGTGCAGAGCCAGGAGTAACCCCTGTGCATTGCCGGTGTGACCCAAAAACCAAAAATAAATAAATAAATAAATACAAGACACAAAAATTATAAAATTATAAGGGGAAATAGACCACAATTACAAACCACAATTGAATTCAGAGAGTTAATTCTTTCCATTATCAAATAAGTAAAGAAAAATCCCAGTAACAACATGCAGATATCTAGCTCCCACTTTCTGAAATACTGTGATAAATAGCTAAGATATCCCTTAATATTCTCTGGTAAAATTCCCATAATTAATTTATGTTACAAGGCAAAAGAGATTTTACAAATGGAACTGAAGATATGACTCAGTTTTGAGATAGAGGATTATCCAGGTGAGCTTACCTAAATGCAAGTGCCCTTGAAAAGCAGAGTTTCTCTGCGCGGTTTCAGAAGGATAAGTCAGAGAGATTCAAATATGAGGATCTGGGATTAGGGAGGTAATTTGCTGCTGAGAGAGGGGGGGGGGGCCGCGAGTGTCCAGGATCTTCAAGCAAAAATTAAGGGCTGAGAGTGCTCCTCAGTTAACAGCTAGAAAGACATGGGCCTCTGTCCAACAACCACAAGAAAGTCCATTCTACTAATATTTTATGGAGTTTGGGAATAGATTATTACCTAGAATACTCAGCCAGGAGAGCTGAGACTAGCTGACATTTGGATTTCAACCTTTGACACACTACTTGGGAGCCAGGTTGACTCAACCCAAATTACTAACACTAGATCAGTGAAATAACAAATAGTTTTTATGCTGCTAAGTTTGGTTATTATACAGCAATACAAAATTAATATACCTTCTGAGGGGCTGGAATGATAGCAAAGCGGGTAGGGCATTTGCCTTGCACACAGCTGACCTGGGTTTGATTCCCAGCATCCCATATGGTCCCCCCAGCACTGCCAGGAGTGATTCCTGAGTCCACAGCCAAGAGTAACTCCTGAGCATCGCCGAGTGTGACCCCGAGTGTGAATCAACATCTCAGCAAAGTAATTCATATGTTTAACAATCTTCAAATTAATTCTTAAATACATTAAAATACAAGAGCAATTGAACACCAATAACAGCACCGAAGCACAGAAGTGAAACAATTAATACTATATTTCAAATTTGACTCAGAATTGTAGAGGCCTTGCCAATATATTTTGAAGATAATTCCTAGTTAATTCCTTGTTAATAGCATTTATCCTTACCAACTTGATGAAAGAATTGCTTAAGGTCCTTTAGCCTACCTTCCTGGGTGCAAGCAAGGCTGAATAATATTCTAGGCAAAACCTATTCATCCCATTTCAGACGATCTTAGGTAATAAATATGAAAACCCAATAATAGCATCCATTCTTCGATATCACTTTCTTATCTTTACATTATTACTTTAAAGGCATTCAAAATTCTCTCTAATGCCACTGAAACTAATTTCTCTCTCTTTTTTTTTTTTTTTGCTTTTTGGGTCACACCCAGCGATGCTCAGGGGTTACTCCTGGCTTTGCACTCAGGAATTGCTCCTGGCAGTGCTTGGGGGACCATATGGAATGCCAGGGATCGAACCCGGGTCGGCCGCATGCAAGGCAAACGCCCTACCCGCTGTGCTATCGCTCCGGCCCCCAAAACCAATTTCTCTTTTAAGATTTGAGAAAATATATAGCAGCTGTCCCTCTTCTCTTCGTGGTATGCCTTTATTTCTGTGAAAACATGAATGGCAATAGGGTCATTCCTAGGAGGTCAATTATAATTAATCTAGATGGAGACTATATGAAGTGTTTGTTAACAATTGGCCAAAAGGGACCCTGCAATCCAGTCTTCACAAAAATAAACTAAAAAGAAACCTGCTAGGTGATCATGGGAAGGGTCGGCCTTGATGAAAGTCATATGAACAAAGAGATCTTAATCAAACATTCCAGTCTAAAAATCATACGCAAATTTTGAGGAAAGTAAATCAATCTGTGCTCCACATCAATCTAAGAGAGATGCATAAAACAGATCATGAAATAGGTGAGTATATAGCATACTCAGGAACAAAAGGGAACTGGAAACTACAGCATCATCTTGTCACCATGGTTAGAGACTTCATTGACATTCTGATGATGATAGAAGGGAAAGAGTATCTTAATCCTTGGAGATTCTTCTGAGTTACTTTATTGATACTGGACCTCAAAATGACCCCAGTTCAGTTCCCTTTAAAATAGAATTCTTCTTGAGACTCTTTTCAGTTATTTATTTTTATTTCAAGGACTATGATTTAAATATTGTTACTGATATGATGCTCCTATGTCTATTGCAGTACTATTTACAATCATCAAACTCTGTTTGGAAAAAAAAAAACAAAGTTTCCAAGAACAGAAGAAACTGTGATGTATACACACACTGGAAATCTTCATGGCTATAAAAAAGACAAAATCATGCAATTTGCTGACACTTGAATGAAACAAAAGTGTATAATGTTAAGTGAGGTTAGCCAGGATAGGGACAGAATGATCTCTTTAATATCATATGTGAAATGCAAAGAGACATAATAGACAAATAACAAATCCCAAAGGCAACAGAATTTTGAGGCCATTTTAATGATATTGAATTAGCATATCAAGACCATAAAAGTATTTTATGCTTCCTTATAATCAATGTGGTTATAAGTCACTTGTACATCAATTATCTCCAGAAAGTTCCTAGAAATGCTTGGTATGTGATAGATAGCTCTAGTTCCTGGTTTTTGTTTTTGTTTTTGTTGGGGAGGGAGCACATTCCTTAAACTAGAAATCTCGATGAGCTTCTCAGGCTCTGCAAGATGACACTGTTACAGGCAAAAGAGTCAGACCTGGCCGTGTGATGTATCTGTCCCCTCCCAGTCCCTTAACCTGGCCCCAGAACCAGCAGGCAACCTTGCTAAATTTGGACCAAAGTTTCCCTAAAACAACTGAAGAGGGTAGATTGGAAATAGGTTATGAAGAACAGAGGACAAGTTGGAATAAGCTTGGAATCTGTGCAGCAGAAACTAATACTGGCAGGAGGGGTCCAAACCCTCTGAGAGACAGGCTGCTTCAATTCCTCTGGGCACCATTAAGGTAGGGAGCCAACAGTTAAGCCCCGGACTGTCTGACTGCCAAGAAGACTCTGCTAAAAACTATAGTTGTAGTTTCAACGGGAGAAAAACAGACTTCCAAGGAAGAAAGATATTCCACTTTATTTTCTTGGCAAATTGCCAATTGGAACACAGGAGGGAAAAATGCAAAATGGTAAGCATGCAGTAAATGCTCTATAACTCTGATTCATGAATAAAATATGATGGGAAAATTTAGAATTTAATACTTGGTATTTGATTTCAAAATTTATCATTTCCCCTTTCCAATATCTTCTGACTTACTCTCTAAAAACGTTTAGTTGGTTTTGTAGACATTGGGAGAAAGATAGATGATGAGAGGCATCAGTCACTATGACAGGTCCATTGTCAAGCTGCAAATAGCCCGAGAAATTGTCATTCACCCTAGCGAATTGGCCATGGTTCAGAGTCCAGTTCTCATCTCTGCACTCTGAATCAAATTCTCCTGCAACAACACCTACATGTGCTGAGCTGATGCAAAAGTCTGACAGACACAAAGATTCGAACGTGCAGAGTGGTGTGACCACAGTATTCTATGCAGTAGGCAGTCTATGAAAGACCAATCATAAACCAAATGTAGCTGAATTAACATGGAATAGGAACCTAAAGAATTCATTGGCAATTAAAAATTTTAGAATCTACAAAAGTATCCATCACTCTGGTGGAAATGTCACAAGATTTGAAATATCCATAATAGAGTTCTTGAGCAGTTCTTAGCAGGAAAGAAACCAAAGTTTCGGAAATGTTCACCAACTCCCATTGAGATTTCAATGAGTAATCATCACCAACGCACTCTCTGAATGCCATATTATTTCTTTAATATGTTGATGCCAACATTGCAATTTGTATTAATTAAATCACCAGATTCAAGTTTGAGCCCCAGGTGGTATGCACCTGCATCAGTGCGTTGAGTTTGTTAGCCCTTCAATTAGTGAATATCAATGCTTTTTACAAATCTAAGAGAGTCATACTGACACGTCCATATCTCTGCTTTGTTATTTTTACATTTTTTTCAGGGGCCAGAATATCTTCAAATTTGCATAAAAACTCATTTTTATCCCCATGCGTCTTAAATATTTAATAAATAAATAAATAACTTGCACAAAATTGATGCAGTGCTCAGAATTTTTTCCTTTGGGGTGGGCTTCCAATAATGTGCTAGGGGTGGAACTGGTGCATAACATATGAATAATGTATGTGGGATAGAGTAGGTATGACTGTACATATATATGTACATATATACATATGTACACATATATATGCATATTTAGATATTAAATAACATGATATTTTGCTTGGGGCTTGTTTTGTTTTGTCTTGAGGCCACAGCTAATGGTGCTCAGGGTTTACTTCTGACTCAGGTACCACTCCTGGTGGACTCAGAGGACCAGGTGGGGTGCTGGGAATTGAACCTTATTGGTCACATGCAAGGCACTGTACTATCTCTCTATCTCTTCAGCCGCTATATATGTTATTTATCTATTTATTTATTTATTTTTGCTTTTTTGGGTCACACCCGGCGATGCACAGAGGTTACTCTTGGCTCTGCACTCAGGAATTACTCCTGGCAGTGCTCGGGGGACCATACGGGATGCTGGGAATTGAACCCGGGTTGGCCACGTGCAAGGCAAATGCCCTACGCACTGTGCTATCGCTCCAGCACCCCCCAGGTATGTTATTATCATTAATAGTAGTAGCAGTGGTAGTAGTAGTAGTAGTAGTAGTAGTAGTAGTAGTAGTAGTAGTAGTAGTAGTAGTAGTAATATTTTTGTTTGGGAGCCACACAGGGCACAGCTTGGGGCATACCCAGGGAAATTTCCCAAGGATGTGTGATCCTCAAGGTTCAATTTCAGTTCCAGCTATGCTGGGGCCACGAGGGACACACCTACCCTTCTGGGGGTCAGGGCAGATTTTGGGGTCAGGAGACTTGGAGCCCTTAAGCTATTTATCCAGCCCCAGAATTCCTTTCATTAATCCATCATCAATTAATCTGACATCAAAGTCAAAGAAGTTGAAGCACACAGGCAAATATCACATGTGGGGAAATCATTGCAATCACACTTTTTACAATCACTGTCACTGTCATTCCGTTGCTCATCGATTTGTTTGAGCAGGCACCAGTAACGTCTCTCATTGAGAGACTTGCTACTGTTTTTGGCATATCCAACATGCCACGAGTAGCTTGCCAGGCTATGCTGCGAGGGCTCGATACTCTCGGTAGCTTGCCGGGCTCTCCAAGAGGGGCAGAGGAATCGAACACGGGTCAGCCGTGTGAAAGGCAAACGCCCAACCGCTGTGCTATTGTTCCAGCCCACACTTTTTTTTTAATTTTTATTTTTTTATTGAATCACCATGTGGAAAATTGCAATGCTTTCAGGCTTAAGTCTCGGTTATACAATGCTGAAACAACCATCCCTTCACCGGTGCCCATATCCCACCACCAAAAAAAAAAAAAAATAGTACACCTCCCATCCCGCCCCCCCCACCTTGTAACTGATAAATTTCACTTCACTTTCTATTTACTTTGGATACAATCAATATTTCAACACAAACCTCACTATTATTGTTAGGAGTACCCCACTAGTCAGACCTGTTGTGAAGAAATATGAGGTTGTGGCCACGCAGTTTGAGATTTCTGTACTTTAGCAACTAAGTCGAGGGAGATTTCTTCCAGGTATTGGGTCATTGCAAGCTTGTAAACCCCATCTGTGGTCGTCATAATATGGTGGTCACCACGCCCTTCACCCCCAGCAAGGAAGAGGTGAAGGGCGAGAGAGAGAAATACCTTTCCCCTTCTGAGCGGGCATGGGGCCGCGGCTTAGTTCTCAGTCTGGAGACATTCTGCGAGGAGCTGCCCATGCCGAAAAATTTAGCTGGCATCTGAAGTCACGTTCATGCAGCTGCGGATCACATCTTGGCGGCAGGCAGGGCCGGTGCCACCCACTTTCCCAAGAGCACCCCTCGAGTCCTATTGCTGCAGTTCCATAAATCCCATCTGTGGCCGTTATAATATGGCAGTCACCACACCCTTCACCCCCGGCAAGGAAAAGGCGAGAGAGAAATACCTTTCCCCTCCTGCAGCCCACACTTTTTACAATAAAAGATGCAATAGTCCAGAGGCCTAGGGACAACCAGGGAGGGGCCTGCAGTGATGAGTAACACGGGGCCTCATGGGATAGGGGTGGAGCCAGCCCTTCCCTTCCTCCCACCCCCCTGAGACCCCAAATTGCCACCCACGAACAAACCCTGTGGCTACTGATCGAGCTGCTTATTGGCCATGAACCCAGAGACTCTGATACAAAGCTCAGAGCACAGTAGCTTTGGGCAGAAATCCCTCCAGATTTAATTATTAAAACGTCAGAATTCCAAAATCGCACAGCCGCAATAGTAGCAGCGCATCATCATATGCAAATCATAATCAGCAATAGAAAACAAATTGTCTAATGTTGGCTTTTAGGCAGATCTAAGTGTTGGGGTAAAATCACAAGTAATAATGGCGGGTTTGGTGCCGAAATATTGAATGTAATCAAAGTAGAGAGAGAGAGAGTAATGTGGAAATCATCTGCCACACAGATAGGGGGAGGGTGTGGGATGGGGGGGATACTGGGGGTTTTGGGTGGTGGAAAATGTGCACTGGTAAGGGGTCGGGTGTTTCATCATTGTATGACAGAGATTTAAACCAAAAACTTTGTAACTGCTCTCACAGTGTTTCAATTAAAAAAAAAAAAAGCAATAGGAATTCTGGAACCACCATGACAACCATTTCTCTAACATTCACCCTCTGTCCTTCAATTAGTCTTTAAACTATTTGCATGGGCGGGGCGGGGGGGGGTTGGGATGTAGCTAAACAGGCTATATGTGCAGGCAAAAGCGCCGGGTTGGATCCTCCACCAGGAGCAACCCCTAGCACCAAGCCAGAGTAGGTCCCAAGTTAAACCCCAAGCCAAAAGAATAAATAATAACATATATATATATATATATATATATATATATATTCATACACCCACTTTGTGCACACCACCTACATTAGTGACATAGTCCCTGAACTACTACAGACCCCTCAGTCCTGTCACCCCACCTCTCCTTTCTACCAGCACAGACTCACAAACGCACACATGCACTGTGTAAATCTGCTCTCTAGAATCTCGAGTCTCTTGCAGTCTCTGAGACAGAGATGAACACAGCCTATTTTGTTTCAGCTCACATATGACAAGATTTTTATCTTTGAGGGCATTATGAAACCATGTTGACTGAAATGTACTTCGGCACCTATCTGTGACCCTCTTCCCCCTAAAAAATAAAATCGATTTTCTCAAAAGGAAGGGAAAATGTTTTGCCTCAAACTCTCTGTCTTCACAAATTTAAGATCTGAGCTCTGGAAAGTAACATTATAAAGGCCATTGAGCCCTCCAGTGGTAAATTCAGGAAATGTTCCGACTCTCATCTCAGAGAGCTATAGATTTCTCTTAAGCAGATACAGGAAAGACAAATTCAAACAGTTCAAGCAGTTGGGGTTTTCAAGATTCCAGGCTTTCTGTCAAACACCATCAGTTCAAAGTTAAAATGTAAGCGCTGTACCTTTATTTTTATGAAAAATCTCTTCCATAAAGGTATCTTCAAAGATGACACGGAACTAAGCAATCTAGTAAAAACAGAGATCAACAAATGGGACTACATTAAACTAAAAAGCTTCTGCACAGCAAAAGAAACAGCGACCAGAATACAAAGACTATCTACAGAATGGGAAAGGATATTTACACAATACCCATCAGATAAGGGGTTGATATCAAGGGTATATAAAGCACTGGTTGAACTCTACAAGAAGAAAACATCCAACCCCATCAAAAAATGGGGCGAAGAAATGAACAGAAACTTTACCAAGGAAGAGATACGAATGGCCAAAAGACACATGAAAAAGTGCTCTACATCACTAATCATCAGAGAGATGCAGATCAAAACAACCATGAGATACCACCTCACACCACAGAGGCTAGCACACATCCAAAAGAACAAAAGCAACCGCTGTTGGAGAGGATGTGGGGAGAAAGGGACCCTTCTACACTGCTGGTGGGAATGCCGGCTAGTTCAGCCCTTTTGGAAAACAGTATGGACAATTCTCAAAAAACTTGAGGTTGAGCTCCCATTTGACCCAGCAATACCACTGCTGGGAATATATCCCAGAAAAGCCAAAAAGTATAGTCGAAGTGACATATGCACTTATATGTTCACCGCAGCACTGTTTACAATAGGCAGAATCTGGAAAAAACCCGAGTGCCCTAGAACAGATGACTGGTTGAAGAAACTCTGGTACATATATACAATGGAATACTATGCAGCTGTTAGAAAAAATGAGGTCATGACGTTTGCATATAAGTGGATCTACATGGAAAGTATCATGCTAAGTGAAATGAGTCAGAAAGAGAGAGACAGACATAGAAAGATTGCACTCATCTGTGGAATATAGAATAATAGTCTATAAGACGAACACCCAAGAATAGTAGAAATAAGTACCAGGAGGTTGTCACCATGGCTTGGAGGCTGTTCTCTCATTCTGGGCAACTCAGAGAAGGGAACAGCAAGTAAAATGTGGTTGTTGGTCATGTGGGGGAAAGATGATGCGGGCCAAATATAGACTAGAGACTGAACGCAATGGCCACTCAACACCTTTATTGCAAACCACAACACCTAATCAGAGAGAGAGAGAACAAAAGGGAATACCCTGCCATAGTGGCAGTGTGGGGTGGGGGGAGACGGGACTGGGAAGGGGGGGTGGGATGTTGGGTTTACTGGTGGTGGAGAATGGGCACTGGTGAAGGGATGGGTTATCAAACTTTGTAAGGGAGAAACATGAGCACAAAAATGTATAAATCTGTAACTGTACCCTCACGTTGACTCACTAATTAAAAATAAACTATAAAAAAAAATAAAAAAAAATAAAAAAAAAAAAGATAAACACAAAAAAAAAAAAAAAGAAAAAAAAAAGAAAAATCTCTTCCAGTTAATGCCCATAATAGAAAAATCCTTTTAAATTGATTTAAGCTTTTCAAGTTTCTTTATTTTCACAGCCATAGGCTTTAATAAAGAATTTATAGAACAGGATGTCATTAGGGACTATATTCATGGGTTTAAATTATAAGATTTGTAAAAAATCAAACATAAAATGCAGATAGTAATCACTGTGGGAGGCCTGTAATCAAAGTCAGGGTGTCTTAATTCAGGATCTACTGGGCTCAGTAAAGATGTTCAATACATTTGCTGATGATTTTCCCTTGCCAGAGGCATTTTACCGCAATGAATGATGTAGAAGTTTCTGAGTTTCACTTTTGCTTTTCTAATTCCTGTAAGACTAAGAAGATAAAGAGAGACTTTAGATGACCAGTCAACACAGATTATCTCTCCTATTATATGGCTCCTAAACATTTGATTATACCACCGCATCTTCTTCCTCACTGCAGTCACCACACCAGGAGCCAAATTTACTACATTTCATTACAATCACCATCAATTATATGCCAATTATTGTTGCAAAAATGTGGAGTGAGACCATTATGTGAATCTTCCTAAAATATATATCTACTTAGGCATGCGATTTGTAGTATTATAAATAATTAACTACCTGGTATATAATGTTCCAACACCATTCCCACTACCAAGTATCAGTGTCCCTCCACCAATGTCCCAAGGTCCACTCACACACACACCCTGCCCGCCCACTCAGTGAACTAAGTTCTGTAGGCTACTCTCAGGATCTGTTGCTAGTGGTCATTTGTTATTCCTTTGTAAATGGCCACTGTCACATTTTATATTCCACTTGTGAGTGTTTTCTATATCCCACACATGAGAGAGATCATTCTGTATCTGTCCCACTCCTTTTAACCGACTTCACTAAGCATAATACCATGCATGTAGCAGCATATTGCTTGATGTACCAATATTCCTTAAAAAGAAGAGTGTTGGACAACATTGGATTGTCCTTGCTCCTCCCACAAGAAGCTTAGATTTATTGAGTTACTCTCACCCTTGAGGCACACCCAATTCCATTAAGCACTAATAATCCTATATTGCTCTTCTCTTTCCTTAATGTCCTTTGCATGGTTTAGCAATGTCCATTTTGTATAGACACAGGAAGACAGGTGATGCTATGCTTTTGTAACACAGGAGTTAATTGACTCAGTAATATTTACTCCTGGGCATCCATCATATTTACCTGACTTAAGCTTCAGTTGCCCTTACTTTTTAACACTCCCAGAAGAAGGGTCCCGACGAAGGGACTGGATGAACCCTTCGCAGCAAGCTGTAAGCCACCCTGGCATCAGTAAGGAACAAGCTAAGTACCATAATAAGTAAAATAAGTTAAGGGGCTGGAGCGATAGCACAGCGGGTAGGGTGTTTGCCTTGCACGTGGCCGACCCGGGTTCGATTCCCAGCATCCCATATGGTCCCCCGAGCACCGCCAGGGGTGATTTCTGAGTGCAGAGCCAGGAGTAACCCCTGAGCATCGTCGGGTGTGACCCAAAAAGCATTGTTATGGACAAACTCTGTAATGACCCTAAAAGAAGTAACTGAATAAGGACTCTTCTGGGGTTAGGAAAGACTAACCTGGCCTGAGGACTGTAGTCTGGGATATATAACGTGATGTCCCCAGGAAGAGGCAACCTATAAGCTTACTATATCTCAACAAGACCCAGAAACAAGTTCCTCTGTCTGCTTCCTCCAATCTCTGGTGCCCTGCCCCAGGGATCAAACCCAGACAACCCACCCTACCGGAGCCAGATAAATACCTCACCGGAAGACCTACGCTACCTCTACTACCCAGCCACCGCCACACTCCAGGCCACTTTCTGGACACAGTATAAAACATTTAATACCTATTTTCCATAATTTTTGCACCATATTTGATGGACTTTAAATATGGTGTGAGCCATGGGGACACCTGTAAGGGCAATTGGAGGTCACCCTAAAAGCCTCAATCCCTCTCAGAGAGCACGGCCAGCTACTAAGAGTACCCCTCCCACACGGCAGAGTCTGGCAAGCTACCCGTGGCATATTTGATATACCAAAAACAGTAACAATAATGAGCCTCATTTGCCTGACATCAAAAGAGCCCCCAGTATGACAGCATTGAGAAGGATGAGTAAGGAGAGGCTGATAAAATCTCAGGGATGAACTAAAGTCCAAAATGAAGAAAGACTAAAATGACTGTCTGTACTTTTAATGCACGTACCCTGCCATCAGAAGCATCCCTCGAGGACCTGATGGTGCAAGCACAGAAGATCAAGTATGACATCATTGGTATAACTGAAAAGAGTAGGCATCAATCACATCACGCCATTTTTGACACTGGAGAAGAACTGTTCTTCAGAACATGTGACAACAGAGGTGTCGGTGGCATCAATGTTCTTGTCAACACAAACTTGGCCATGAGCATTGATTC